>NC_090205.1:27116435-27241435 GCF_033026475.1 Channa argus
TTCTTCAAATGATCACCTGCACGAGGTCACCACTACTGCACCATTAGAACAAAAACAAAAATCATACACTCTGTGTCGGACAATCTAAAGTTGCACATCCTAAAGCGGCCCCCTCTCTACCGCCGTGACGCTTCACGTCCACATTTTGACCCACTGGAGTGCCGCTGCTTGCAGGCGCAATAAGATCCATTAGAAATTCACATCTCACCAACTATATTTCTAACTAACCACTTTAATTACTGGATGATTTGGAGAGAGCGCGGAGGCCCGGCCGAGAGTCCCACCAGCTCCGCAAAGCCTCTGCCTCGTCTTGTTCAAGCACAACTCGGAATCACCTCTCCTCCATTTCTCTCATTAATATTATCTCCATTATAGTTATGACTGTTCCTAACCACAACCGTGGGGAAATAAACGGGCCTGCTAATGAGCTCAACACGGCTTCAAATGTTTTTTTTTAAACGACCTCGGACCTGTTACAGTCAAATCTGAATTATAATACACAGAGCGGAAGTGATTATGTGCCGACGAGGCGACGCAAAACGCTACATTTCAAACTCACATTACCTTACATGCGCTGCGCGCGACCTAGATGAGCGACACATCTAGCAGATTCTACATAAATATGTCCATAAACACGCACACACTGCTGAGCTGTTTTCTTTCTGTGGCACCGTGGCGCACACGGCCGAGCGAGCCGTCACTGTCCACTGCGCGTAAATATTAATTCCCAATGCTGACAAGACACAAGCAGTAATCACTTCAAAACTAAACTAATGAGACAAGAGAAATCATCCTGAACTGGTGAGTATGCGGTTCTCATTTTTAACATATTATCCCGTGTGTTTAACGCCGATGTTTGTCAGAAACCACAAACAAAACTCGGCACAAAAACTGCTGGAGCTACGCCAAAGGATTATTATGAATGCTTAATTATACACACGCGCGCCTGCACGTGCGCGAACAGCCAGCTTTTATTCATTTTTGACCAAATCCGATTTTCAGACGCGACTCCAACAATCGCCGCGGTTTATTGTAGCGGAAAAGAACTGTGTGAATTAGACTCTTTGTTCTGATCACTGTGTGGTTAAGTGAGGAGCCGCGTACAAAACTGCCCGATATTAACTCTTGTTATTTACGCACAGAAGCCAATAAGAAATTCCTAGATTTTCGAACGGACTCTGGCCCACGGGAGAGCGTACTGCACTATATGGGGCCAGTTGTCAGCGCGGCTTGTGCTCCACTTACTTGGTATTTGTTGTATTCCAGTAGATGGACTCCAGGATGAGCGCCCGGCACACGTCCACTTTGAAGGCAATAAGCAAAACTCCAAAATAATATCTCCGCACCGAGTCCCCCATTGTTAGCCTGCGAGCCTCTCGTCGGGTGACCAATCCGTCTCAAAATGACCAAATGTGTATGTCCACAAAACAAAAACAGGAAACTAAGAAAAAAAAATCAAACAGAGGATAAAGGCTCCACAAATGGCTGACCGTGGCAAAAGCTTCACCTTATATCCCGATCCAGTGCGCACGGGCCACAAAGCCCTATCAGAGCATCTCCAGATGAAAGACTTCCAAAAACCAAAGGCGCACGGCTGTAGTTCATTCAGCAGACAGTGCGTTAATATTCTCCTCTGTTCAGAGCGCACACTTCAACCCGTTGTAATACATCCCTCAGAGAGAAAAAGTGGTGGTGTCCGCTGTGGAGCGGGTGGCGAGAGGAAATCAATACAAATATAAATCCCCCTGCATTATAGTCCAGCAGTGCACGCAGAAATCCAGAGCAGCAGCAGTGAAAAGGACAGTGATGGCTGGGTGGTGGAATGGAAAGATATTCCCCTTTCAGCTGGTGGTTGTGAGCAACAAACTGTGGGTGGCAACAGCAGAAAAATGAGAAGGGCGAGACAACGAGGTCGGATGGTCAAAATGAAGAAAATGATCAAATATGAAAATGAAAGAAATCAAAGGAGCTGGAATGGAAGTTCTCATACTAGAGGTCCCAGAAGCAAGTGCTGCGGCTCAATCCTGCAGATCCGTCCCGAAACGCCCGCAGACCAAACGCAGGGATGTTGCCACAGCGCTGCTCCGAAACCTGGATGGAAAGTAACTGCAAAGGAGCGCGACTGGGAATATTTGGTGGAGCTGGTTTTGCTCAGACCCCGCCCCTCGCCGACGCTGATTGGTCCCTCGGCGTTGAAGTCAAAAGGAGCGCTGCTGTCAGTCAAAGCGGGGCAACTGGTTCACTGTGGTGACTAGTGGTGAGCAAAATGGGGAGAAATTAAAGTGGAGTTTTGTTTCTCCGCAGACTGGTGGACGGATCAGGATATGACCCGACTAGATGGTTTACAATAATTGCCTACAGAAAAAAATACAATAATGGTGAATAAAAAAAACAAATGATCAGTTACAAGCCCTCTACTGTTAAACAGCAGGAAAACTACACACACGTCATGTAAATTCTGCGCGTTTTAAACGCATCTTTCAAACAACAAGAACCGCCTGTTTAAAGGCTCATATTTAAAACAAAGACAAGACATTTGCTCCCATACGGCTCATACACAGGACTGCGCGCGCGTGCGCGTGTATTAGTGTGTTCACTGAGTGAGCTTTGGTGCAGGTCAAGTTCTTTCGAAAGGCAAGAGCACCCACTAGCGGAAATTCCGGTTCAGGGTTGGCTGAGGAAAGTCCCACAGTCAAATTATGTTTTATTTCACACTAAATTACACTTAGAATAATACAAAGCGAAAAAAAAAAAAAGTCTATTAAATTTTAGCAAACACATACACAATATAAAATCAAATTTAAAGGCAAAGATACATTCGGAATGTTTTCACATATTTTAATATTTTCTTTTTAGTCACATTTCCCCTAATAAACTACATTAACGAAAGCCTTCCTAGTTATTCATCATTATTATTAATATTATCCTTTATTTAATTCGACCTGCTCCTATGCTGTATAATGGCCCCAAACATTAGTTTAACCCAACACTCAAGCTCCTTCAAAGCCTAATTGGGATGGTACACATTCACACTTTCTTCAAACACTGAATTTTTAGCTAATGGTCTCTAATTCAACGAGCACACACACACACACACACACACTTAGCTGAACATCGCAGCTTTGCGACTGTAGTGTGTGAAGTTTTGACACTTATGAACGACTTAATTCGATCAGGTGGCTGATTGTGGATTGTGTCTGTTTGCTAATAATCAGGCTGATGTGACAGCGAGCAGATAATTGACGAGCGGGACGCTTCTTGTCTCCGTGGCTGCGCTGTGGAATAAACACACCGAGGAGGCGCGCGCGCGCACACACACAAACACACAGACACAGCCACGATGTTTATTGCAGCTGCGAGGACGTTTCATTTAAAGCCTGTTTAGGACTAAGCAGTATATTAGATTAGCAGGACGGACATGATGTATTGGATGTGTGGGCTCCACGGGCCGCTGAGAAACTTTCTCTAAATATTTCAGTGTTTTGGTTTCTTCACTGCCCGGAGAGCAGGGACATCCCTGATAGACGACTACAGATAAACTACCATTCAAATCTAGCAGAAAAAGTATTAACATTTCTTTATCTACATTCACTCATAAAATTAAGTAAATAAATGTATTTTTACAGTTTCTACCAAAGCACAAAAAAACGTTTAACCCAAAAACAAACTTGCAGACAGCTGGACATGACGGTCTCAGCTATGCCTCCCGAATCCAATGAATGCAGTTGGGCCTATTACACGTTGTGGTGTAAGTGTAATAACTGCAGTGTAATTGTGGGGATCTTGGCGCAGACTTTCTTTATTTTTTACACCTCTTACTTCCTGCGTCTGAACGCGTCTGTCGGTCACCGCGGCTAATTGCTGCAAAGAGCTTTCCTCTGCAAGATCAGCCCGGCTGACACAACAATGGGGAAATAAAATAAAACACACACACAAACCCAACCATGAATCTTTGAGCCCGACATTTGCAAACAGGAAGCAATCTGAACAGGACTTTAACTGTTGTTGTTGCTACGGTGTTAAAGGAAAACGTAGATAAAATGAAAAGTCTCCTGAGTACAGTCTTTATCATGTTACTTATCAGAGGTGTTAGTGCACCAGCTCAAAACACAAAATTAGTAATAAGATCAACTGCTGTGGGCTGAAGAACTTTAAATGGAAGACTAACGTAAGTACAGCCCACGCTACTAAGGAAACCATTTTCATGCTGTTTTGTCCAGATTTGTTTTAAAAATAAATTAGAGTGAAAAATATTTAATAAAATAAATATAAAGATATTTTATGAAGATTTACAGTGGAGCTACTTTATTGTTTTGTAACCACTTTATGTTGACTGATCCAAATGAACACATCAGTATTTTTGTAGTATTTTGTATTAAAGAAATTTTATGTACAGAATTTTTCTTCAAACTGTAATTGAGTAAAAGTAACAAAATGTACAGTAATATGCTTACAGTACTTGAGTAATGTATTTAATTAACATACTATTCATCTCCTTAATAACAATGAAAATAGGCCGAGTAATTAGGGCTACTAGTTTTAAAGAATTTATTTAATAATTGCATATCATAATAGGGGAAATTCAAATTCGACACATTAGCTTTGATTTAAAAATAATAAAAAGTATTTTTTTTATTAGTTTTCCAACACCTAACTCTGTAAAGTTGATTGTAGGGAAGTCTTTCCAGCCAGCTGTATCCTTCCTCCCCCCTCGTCACCTAAAATTCCTCGGGGACGCAGGGCGGCGTTTCTTCGGCAGCGCGCCGGAGCGGCCCGGGCACCTCGGAGTCCCCGGGAGCGGGACTTCCAACTTCCACATGTCCTGGATGCTGCTGACGGACTGTGGCTGGCTGATGAACTTCATATGCTTGTCAGGAGTGTTGACACAGGAGTCATATTCGTTATGAACCAGTGCGCGTTATTCTGATGATCGGAGCTGAATAATTCACATTAATCAAGCATTAGACTAATATGTTCATTCATCACAAATTCCCTTGCACTTCTAAATGCAGACGACAGTTATAATAGGACTCATTCGTGCACAGTCTTGTTAAAGGCACTACAGTAGTGAAATTTGAGTGTAGGCTGTATTTTCTGAGGTAGTTTGTCATCGGCTTTAATCCGGTGGAAAGCAAAAACGGGACCGTGGCTGCTCGGCTCACGGTCGGTTTCCAATGATCTCAGTCTTTGTCAGCCTCCACATGCTGGAAACAAACCAGCGACTGTAGAAGGCTCAAACCGGAGCTGCCAACTCATTAGACGGTGTTATTACAAGGGCTGCGGTAACCTGACGTTGATGTATTGGCTCCGCACGGCTCAGGGGGTAGAAAACTGGTCACGCGGTGCAGGTACCTGGGCCAGACAGGTCTGTCATGGAGCAGGTAAAACGTGTTAAAACGACTGTGTGAAGGGGCTTCAATCTGAAATAATCTGTTACCTAGTTCCGTTTGTCACCACTTACGGAGGATTTCCTGTGCACTCATACAAAATGTCTAAGTGCTGTTAAATAACATCATCACACGTCAGTGTAGGCATTCGATGGATTTATTCAACTGTTAAGTCCTTTGACAACTGGGGGAGGGGAATATTACATGACAAAGTCAAAACTCCATAACAAAAAGCATACCCACCTGAGGTCAGGCTCTCAGTCTCACTCACTCATGCACATACACACACGCGCACGCACGCACGCACGCACACACACACACACACTTGAACTGACCTCAACCCTTATCTTACCTGAACTTGTCCGTCCACTACGAATCAAGACTTACCAAGTGAGAGGCACGCTGCCATGTTCATTTACTACAAAATAGGCTCAATGATAGAATGGGGTTCTCGTGCAATTTACCTTTTCCCCCAGAGACTCGGGAAAAAACCCTTTCAAATATTTAGCATTGCTGTACATTTGAATCAATTTCATAACTCAATCTGAACTTGGGGAGGACAAGGGATTGGAAGTCAGCACATCACAGCGAGGCTAATACCATTACATCATACAGGAAGCATCCTTTTTGTCCTGTTGCCCACAGGCCTCCCTTATCATTGACGTGACACACATCCAGTTAAAGGTTTGTCATTTAGTCATGAGCAGCTTGGGAGTCGAGCCCGAGTTCACCTGGTTTTGCATGCTGCTTAAAAAAAAAAAATGCTCTGTGAGCAAAGCTGAGTGGAAGACAGAGCTGTGAACTGGACGGGAAGTTAATTGTGCTTGTAAAGGCCGAGCTGTAATTTGTTACGACTGCTTCAGCCACTTTAGGAATCTTATTTTGAAAGAAATAAAAACAGGAAAACCCACACAGCGAACTCCCAGGCGGCACATGAGCTATTGTACAGTATACTGAGCTAGACAAAGTCACACATATGCTTCTCTATCAGGAACTGGAGTTCTATTGTGGTTGGCTGGCTGTGGAGACATGTAACAAGAGCACGGGCACACAGTTGCTTTCTGTCACACCAGAGTTAAGACTTTCAGGCCAGGGGAAACGTTTTAGCATTCTACATCAAAAGTTCAAGTTCCCTAAAAATAAAAAATAAAAGCAAACAAGAGTCATTTGTGAGTTGTGGAGATGGGAAGGGTGGAGGGAGCAGTCAGGTCCTTCAAGGGAGAAGAGCTGCCTCCTCTTCAAGGCCAGGAAGGGGACAAGGGCCTTCACGGGGACTAACGAGTTAACTTTCCTTGGCCTTCCCTCAGCACTTCCAAAACGAAGCGAGTGTTCCAGAGAGGAGGAGTGAGGGTCAAATGATGAGGAGGGAGAGCTGGACAGGGGAAGAAGGCAGGGAATGACACGGGGAAGGACGAGGGAGCAGTCTCATTCGGTGGCCTTGAGGGAGAAGGAGAGCTTGGGCCTGGACTTGCCCTTGCCGAGGATGATTTTCTGCTCCTCTTTCTGCTGCCTCTGACGGTCCTGCTCCAGCTTCATGCGTTCCTCATGAATCTTTCTCTGCTCCTCCACAATACGCAACTGTTCCTCAGCCTGGCCCAGAAAACAAGCACAAACAGTGAGGTCAGACAAGGGTAGGAGACGACATCCTTCAAAACCACTCAGTAGAAGAGGATCTTGCCAAAGAGCCATTAGGTTATTTCGTCATGTTGTGGTGTGGTAAAAGCCTTGAGGACTCAATCAGCGCAGGACAGATTGTTGTCGTTAAAAAGTACCAGACATTGATGTGTCCATTTTTCTTACTGCGCTTTATTCGGCCGGTCAACATTGATCAGGGTATTTTATAGTCTCCCAAAATTGTAAGAATAAATTGATCATGTGACAATTTACAAACCACAACAACAAAAGAGAAAACAACATTTCAGATTACAAAACTGCCTGTTTTGGATTGGAAAGAACCAAAGTCAGACTATCTAATAAGAAGCCTACAGTATTGTCTACCTGTTCTTTAATCTGAATATTTTGTCAAATTGTGTTTTTTCTTTTGTCTTCGTTTTGTTAAATGTGTTAAGTGTGCATTTTGAAGTGTTGTAATCTCTGCTGTGGTTTTCTTTTTGCCGTTTTGTTAAATTTAAGTGAAATTTTTTTTTTTTCTGAATTAGCTTTTTGGATCTTGTGAAATGTTTTGGGCCACCATAAAAAAAAAAAAAAAAAGTTGTTAGTCATGTTAGCATGCAAATGAAAGGGGTTTTAAAACGTGATAAGGGTGAAATGTCTCCAAAGAGAGACAGAGAGAGCAGGGCGTACCAGCTTTGCTTGAGCCTCAGCGATCTTGCGGTTATTCTCCTCCAGGATTTTTTCCAGCTCCTCCCGTTTTGATTTTTCTTCCTCCTACATAGGTGACACGGTGCAATGTTAGCGTACGAACAGGCTCCAGCCACAAAGAACTTTTAAGACCATACATACATACACAGGCTTGCCCTCTAAATGTCACATGCTCACCACCAGCACGCGCGCGCACACACACACACACACACGCACACCATTACACCACAGAGAAGTTTGTTCAGCCTCTCGCACATGACCACACTGTGGCATTCTTTGCAGTCAGCCTCAATTGTTTTAAAAATACACAAAAGGTGCAAAAACCAGAAACAAACTGTGGGGAAAAAATGAACCCGCTACTTTTTAAAATTTTTTCCCTCCCTCTTCTTCCATTAATGCCCCGCTAAGACAAATTAGGAGCTAAGCCACACCTAGGGCAAATTTAAGCAAGAATTCAAAAAGGGGGAAACCCACTCATCACACTCAGAAATAGAGACAGATAAAAACACAGACAATACAATCTAGAAGAAAATACAACTGCTGTGTTTTAAACATCATTATATGTAATAGAAAAGAGATACAAATAAAGGAGGGAATAGTTTTGGCTCACCAATGCACGTATACCTACGCATTTTCCTTGCCTGTGTACCTACACAACTGGTGAAAGCATTCGGCATTAAACGGTTGAATATTTACTGTCTCGTCCCGACTGTGCGGCCCCTGCAGAGACAGAGAAGCGCTCCTGGGGTGGGTGGGTAGGTACGGGGGGATTCTGCCATACCGCGTCCGCGGCATTCCTCTTTATAACTGATCTCTGTATTGCTTAGCCTGCGCCTGCAGCCACAGCTCACATTGTGTTTTTTTTTATTGTTCCTTGTCTTTATAGTCGCTCAGTCCCCACTGAGAGGATAGCAGAGTGAAGGACAACGTGATGTCTGTGTGTGTTCGAGGAAGACCGCACCACGGTAAACTTACAGTACAGGACACAAGTCACGGCTGAGCTGAAAGGCTGCAGGCCAGCTCAGGTCAAAGTGCTAGTTAGGAAGCTGGTGAGTTGTGTTTTCAAAATAAAGACAACACAAATGTATTGACAAATAACAATATCAAACTTAGCAGCAGCCCTACAGAAGAAGCAAGTTATGAGTAAAAAAAAAAACAGTACATTATTTTATTCCTTGGAAGAAAAAGCTCTTTGTAAATAGTGGGAAAAAAAAATAAATAAATATATATATATATATATATATATTAATATATTAAAAGATAAAGGTCACACCAAAGATATTTAACCTTGTCGTACAGGAAACAGGAAATGTAGTGGTCCATCATTATGTATCCCAGAGCAGATGGCATCTAACAGATGATTCTCAGAATAAGCATTGTTAAAGACAAGATGGGGCGTGTAAACAAAACCTGTACAGGACAAATTGGGATTAACATTTCTACACAAAAAATTGGAATATGAGAGGAACAGAGACAGAAAATCTCCACTCGTGTTGGTTAAGATGTAAGGAATCTAGCCATCCAACCAACCAAAAAGCTGAAGGCTGAGCTTGAACCTTTCAGATATAGACCTAGCTTTACTAAAGCTACCACTACTGTTGGTAAAAGTGTATGAAGGGGAGATTCAGAGCAGAGCAATGGCACAAAGCGTAAGGCAGGGGGGGAGTGACCACATAAGTCCTGAAATATGTAAAGGAAGCTCGCTAAAGCTACATTTTTCACCCTATTAGTACCGAACCACTGACTGCTCCCTGCACATCTCGGGGTCACTACGCTTTAGATGTCCCTCTCATTCACAATACTTTTCACTGTAGTGTAAATAAACCCTCTGCTCGTAATTATGCTGGCGAGGTGGGGGCACAGGGTCTGGCAGACATACGTCAACTTCTATTTTCTAAAAGAAATGTGGAAAAAGGACCTAACCCTAAATTACTCTCTTAATATTGTTCTATAAGGGTGTCACAGGATCAGGCTTCTTGTTAGAAATCTACTGGCTGTGTAATGCAACACAAAGGAACTTATTACTATGATTCATTTCTGCAACTTCATCTAGTTACAAGTTTTGTGGGCATTTGGGAAATGTTTAAATAGTGACAGAGAGAGTGCCTACGAAACTGACTGTTTCCTCTTATAAAAAGAGCCTTTTATTACAGACGTGAACAGAGATACTGACAAATATGACATTAAATAAATAAATAAATAAAAACTGAACCAGGAAAAGAGGAGAAAGAATGAAAAGTCAGTCCATTTTGTAACCCTGCCATGGCAAAACTCTCACCAGCAAGTTAGGGAATCCCCTCGGGAAGCCAAAATGCACTGGGGAGTCACCATTGAGTGGGAAAAACTTCTAGCAATGCCCCTGCTGGTGAAAACTTTCCAAAATTCTAATTTGTCTATGCAAAACCTTCTATTTACTAAGGTGGTTTAAATGTCCCACCCAGCAAAAAACAAGAGCACATCAGTTCCTGCACAATGTTTCTAATCTGACATTTTAGAAATGTTTAGAAATAACTACATATCCACAGAGTTACACTCAGATTTTGTAATTACCCAACACTAATGCAAAGATCAATTTCTACACCCAGACACTCCTTAGAAACAAACTACTATACTTCCACTTGTTTGACAGAATATGTTCATGTCATGTGCAAACACTTTGGCAATATTTTTTATTCTGCAAATAGATACACACTTCACCTTCCCTGCAATGAAACTTGTACCATGGCTGGGTTACGTTCTGACAAGTAAACAAGAAGAGGTGGGGGTCCCTCCACCTCCACCGTCCCTGTATGTCCCGTAGAAAGGCACCAGTCAGAGTAGGTGACTGGGGGGGGAGAATGAGACAGGGAGGTGGAGGGTTGGGTAGGTATGAAGGGGAGGAAGGGGCTGCGTTCCAAACGACCGAGCGTTACCTCTCTGGCTTTCTGCGCCGCTAACTCAGCCTGCCGCTGCCGCTCCAACTCCTCTAGCAGCTGTCGCTCCATGATGCGCTTGGCTTCCTCAACTCGACGCAGCACCTCACGCTCAATCTCGTCTTTCCTCTTCTCCAGCTCCTCCTCCACCCGCTTGGCCACCAGCTCCTCCACTCGCCGCGCCGTCTCCTCCTCGATCAGCTTCTCCTCTATCTCCTGCTGCCGGCTGGAGAAAGCAACAGCTGTACTAAATACATGTAAGAAATTTGTGAATAACCTATAAACTTTAGAGTGACACAGTGCTGCAGGTAAACTGTGACTTCTGTCACAAAGACTGAAGCTACATTTTGTCTCTACTATCAACATGTCTGACATTGGTCTACAGTGGGTACAGTTATTTCACTGGTTGAATACAGTCATATGCATTTCCACAACACCATCACAGCAGGGCTGACCACAGGACCATAATGTTTGGGGCCACTGTGGTCACTCCCCATCATTAGACCCTGTGCAGCAGAAGTGCCCAGGCCACATTTGTCCTCAAGACAAACTCCCTGGTTCAGTGTGTGGTTCAATGTGCCGTGAACTCAACAGAAAAATAAATGTTTTAACATTCCCTGTTGAGCTGCCAATAGTTCTGGGGCTTCTTTGTAAAAATTATGTTCCATTAGAGTTTTATTCACTCTTGCATGTTTGTTCTTGGTTTCAACTATGTGCCGAATTTTTTCTCCTTTTCTTTTCTGTGCCATCAGTGGTGTAGTTAAATCTGCTGCTGGATTGTGGATATCACCTTATATCTAAACTAGGATTACAGTGCTATAACTTTATCTGCACAAATGCACCTTTTGTGTCAGCACCTGGGATTGACCAACCCCTGTCAAACCTAAAACTAACTCCATCTAGGTGAGCTGTCTCAGGCATAAAATACTACGCAGGCATTATTCTATACAGGTTTAGAGTATGTCATGCATTCATTGTGGAAAAAGTCTGCCTCATGCAAAATCTGGTAAATGTCTGATTGTATGGTTGACATAATCTGTTGTTTCCAAATGCACTTATAACATTGAGATGATAATTAGCTACAAGAAATCAAACAGTAAGCAATAAAATAAGTTGCAGATTGGTTTGACTTTAATCAGTGCATGCATCATGACTGTGGGGGGGAACTATCAAGAGGCAATTCTATAAAGTACATCGTTTGTACCTTTAAAATTGAACATTGGCAATGTCTAATGTTGAAAATGCACATATGGCAAAATAAAATGCAGGTTTGATAAAGATCTGCAGAGGACACATGGCTTGTGTAGACTTAATCCCTTGTCCTAACTACACAACAGCTTTCCCTAATTAATTTTTTAATTTTAGTTATTAATGAATGCTATAAGTTGGACTTATGCCGGTCAACTAGCCCTTTAACAGACAATGACCACGTCCATTCAGCAGCTGACTGAAGTATTCATGTATAGTCAACTGTCATAATGTTAGCTGCACCCTGTAAAGACAACTATAAAAAGTTGAGGTGTGCTGACAAAAGCCCTTATAACACAAATTTAAAACACACAAACTGCCCTCCCTAGATTTTATTTCATCCCGTCAGCCACTGGGAATGTCATCCAAATCCATGCCCCAACTCCTTTCAGGTTCTTTATGTTTACATAGGTATGGCCTTTAGCTGTTGGGCAGTACAATAAGATTCACTTAGGCAGCCAGGTATGGGTTAGTGACTCAAAACGTTTGAGTCTGTCAGCCTCTGGCAACCACAGAGATCTTTACAATAGACGTTTTCCTGTCCAACAGATAAAAGCTACCAAAAGACCACATTAGATGCCGATGTCTATGTGTGGCAACTAGTGAAGCATTTTAAAATGCAGATTAGTGACTGCGCTCTGGTTTTATTGGCATCTTCAATAGCAACTATATTACCACTGTAGCAGGTTCTCCAACCTGTGCTGCAGAGAAAGAAGTTTGCCATTAGAACCTTAGAATAAGCACAACATTTAAAAGGATAATAAAAAACGTGGACTTATACATGGCCGAGTAAATGCCTACATTATATAAACTTTAAACTTATTGACCTTTTTGTAGTTTTAGACAAAAACTACACAACTGTAATTAAAAATCATTGTTTACAATGAGATCATCAAAATGTTTGTCATTAAACGTATAAATAATAATTAATTTACCATAGTTGTGTCATCTGTTAAGCTTATATTTATATTTTGATCTAACTTCAGTCGTCATTTAAAATCATAATCCAAACTACGAGAAGCATTTAGATCTATAGGTTGATATGCTGTGCTTTCACAGGTGGTCATGAATTCTCTATATCAGCAGGGCCGCACAGAGCCTGACGCTAGCTGGTGTTAGCATGTTATGGTGGCTAGCTTGTTAGCAATTAGCTTGCTAGTTCAAAGAGCTATGCAGCGTTTACAAACGGCTAGCGTTTTGACACAACGTTACAAGAACCGAGCGGTTGTTTAAATTATACTCACATCTTCCTTTGTCTCTCCATTTCTGCTTTTCTTTCCTCCTCCTCCTTCCTCTGCTTCTCGTCCAGAGCATTTCTCTTGCTCAGTGTCCTGCCGAAGATGTCAATGCGTTCGGGTGGCGAGGCTGCTCTTTCTCTGCGGGACGAGGCTGTGGTAGACCGGGAACGGGAACGCGACTCTCTTCGCCGGTTCCTTTTCGATTCTCTGGACTTGGACCGCTTCTTTGACCTTTCCCTGTCTCTAGACCGCGACCGAGACCGACTCCGTTTCTTACTGTGCTTGCTACTTTTGGAGTGTTTGGAGCGGGACGAGCTACGGCTCCGAGAGCGGCCCATGTTGACCACCTTCACTTGTCGACCGCTTACGAAACTGCTGCCTTTATATCTACAGATATGCACAATTCCTAGGATTCTATCTCAAGCTGACCCGCTTGTTATTTTCAACAACTGTTAAAATAGGAATTTCCCCAATAGATCTGTTTAGGAGAAATACGCATTCGAAAGTGGTTGCTATGTTGCCCTAATAACTCGCTGTAAAGAAAGATGGCGGTTTCTCGAGTTTGTAGTTTCCCATCAGGCAACGCGACTTTCGTTATTTTCCGACAGTCTTCGGTTGCAGTCGCGCAACCTGTACATGTATGTTAAACCCTCAAAAACTATATATAATTATTTAACTACTATAAGTATTTATACAATAGTTATTATTTATACAATATTATTTATACTATTTATACAATAGTTATATTGTATAGAGGTCATTTTCCTAAACATTTCTTACAATAGAACTATTGTATAACCCCTTTACACACCTTTCATAATTCTACCTACTGCAGGCCTGGTTGTTTTTTTAATAGGATAATCCAATGTTACAAGTTTGCCCCAAAAGATATTCTATTGTTTACTAAGAGATGTGCCTTTGTTGGCTTGTACATACTTGTACATACTATAGCTTTATTTATTTAGCTTTATGCTAAGCTTGCACTCGATATTTGCTGTACATATAAATCCTCCTGACCATGCAGGAGTTACCAAGGGATAAAAGCCTAACTAATAACTTATCTATGAGCTTAAATTAATATATTGTGCTTACAAAATTGTGCACAAAGTATATAATTTGTGTATATAATTTGTGTTCATATTCTGCAAAGTGGATAAAATTATTAACACCAAACAACAATTGACATTTTGTCATGTATTCAAGTCTGACCAAAGATAACACAATATTTGGCGAAGTGTAGCAATAATTACTGAACTTTAAGTTATTGTGTGTGGAGTAATCTAAAAAGCCATGTAAGAATGTATAAAATGAACTGTATATCTTATCTTCTTGTCTCTTATATGTATATAATGTATATCTTATCTTATATATCCTTACCATTTATCATGACAGGGGTCATGAAGGGCTGTGGGCTATCCCAGCTGCCAATCTATGTCAGGGCCAACACAGGAGAGATGCATACAGATAGACAAGCATTTAGAAACACATTTATACCTAAAGCCAATTTAGAGTCACCAATTAATCTCACTTGCATGTCGTTGGACTGTGGGAGGAGACCAGGTACCCA
Organism: Channa argus; assembly: GCF_033026475.1. Taxonomy (NCBI): domain Eukaryota; kingdom Metazoa; phylum Chordata; class Actinopteri; order Anabantiformes; family Channidae; genus Channa; species Channa argus. The sequence continues at coordinate 27,131,110 of NC_090205.1, forward strand.
GAGGAAACCCATGCCTGTTACCCAAATGGAAAATGTTATTCTTAGTTAATTCCACTTAGGATGTGTAGTTTTCATTGAAACCACATCAGAACCACTTCAGAAAAAATAGGAGTTGCTCTGACTTTGGACCTTTTGACTGCAAATCATAAAATGAATAAATGAAGTTTATTAAAGTTTTTAAAGAAACAAAAATAGCAGACTTCTAAGCATGCATTGTTTTACAGAGTTTAAACTCTGTAAAGACTCTTTGTGTATTTTAAAGAACCCATTCATGAGGGAAACTAAACTTAACACATGTTACAATAGTATAGAATAGAATGGAATAGAATAGAATGCCTTTGTTGTTATTGTTCAAGTACAACAAAATTGAAATTGAATTGGTAAATGAAGTCATAGTTGTTTCTTTGTGATATTAATAGAAATGATGCAAACCATGGCCAGGGTCAGTGTTGAAATTAGTCCCTAACTCTATACACTTTGAATTAATCTGCTACCGTCGCAGACCTTGTCTACATGGTTTAGATAAAAGCAAACAAGGATATACTATAACTTCATTTAGATCTAGCCTGTAAATTTAATTTATTGATTGTGCAAAACAATTGAAACTCACACTAGAAGTTGAGCAAATAGGACTTCTCTCTCTTCGTCTACTCACCCTAATCCATATCCAGCTTGGACACCATATGTCCTGTATTTAGTGAAAAAAATAGAAAATCAAAATAAAAAGATATTATTTTAAATACAAACATTTTATATAAAAACTATAGTGATCAAAAAGTCTTATCATTTCATGTGTTATTGAACCCTAAAACTGATCCACCTCTTATGCTGCTGAGTAAGATGAACGTTGCTAGTGTAAATGTAGTGATGTGCTGCTATGCTGTTTTTATGACATCAGCTTTACACTGATTTCAATCCTTGTGTCATTTGACCTGTATTTAACTTTGCCCATGTCCATTTGAAATATTGTTTTATTGCAGTATCAGGGGCTAAAATATACTTTTATCTAAGGTTGTAAATATAGCAACAAGGGCCTCAGATAACCATGCAACAGACAAAACAGAGGAGAAAAAAGAAGCATAACTTGACAATGACATGATCGTGCATGAACAGACCGCCATCCAGCTTTGGCAAAATGAGGCCATTGTGATAATTCTCCCTGGAGCAGTGTACTCGAAATAAACTGGCATTACTATATTTGAAAACACTCAAAAGCCTAGTGAATCAACTTTTTAAAAAAGGTCACACCACTGAAAGCTAAAAAATGAAAGTCCTCCAGTCTCTGAGGGACTTTATTGTCACTTGGTTTCTTCTAATTACTTGCAGCTTTCAGCACCTCACAGTTTAATTTTAGTAGAAAGAAATAATTTGTTCACATGGAGTTGTACTGTGTGCAGCTTTAGTTGTAGATCAAGCATACTTTGAGTTGTTGTGAACTGATATCAGTTGTCAGAGGAGTCACTTTTGTAGTCACACAGATGAGAAGGGCTTTTGTGTTGAGTAACTCTGCATTCATCCATGAGTCTGCATTGTCAGATTGAGTGTGACAACCTCCGCAGAACTATTTCCAAAGAATTAAAGCACCAGATTTGAGAGGAATTACTTCTTTTTTAGTGACACAAACTGGGGGTAAGCCTTGGCTCATCCATTCAGGAACACCTTGCCCTGTTTTGCCCTTCTTCGCACTGTTTATTATTCCTTTGCTCAAAGATAAAGGATAATTTTTTTCTTGTGGTTGACTGGTTGAGTTAACATGTGGTTGTGTTGTAGTTTAATAATTCATGAACCATGTTCCCAAAAATGAGAGGACTTGGCATTAAAGAGCTAGAGATGTGTTGTTTTTCATTTGCGTAACAGGAAGTGAGAGGTGCTTAAAGTTCCCTTTTGATGAAAAATAGAACATTTTTCGTGGAGGTTGAGAGGAAAAAGGAAGCCATGTTGGAAAGGCAGTGGATGTGTAAATGAAAGAATTTGCCTCTAATTAGTACTGGGGAAAGGATGAGAAAACCCACAATTGCTTTGAAGACTGGGTAAAAATTATAAAATCAGAGACCAAGGCACATGATGTTCACCCCAACTCCTCTAGAAAACTGTTGATTCATCTTAAAGCCTTGACTTGAAAGGTGTAGTAGACTACTGATTGATGGTTGGTAGCCCTCCAGACTTAGACCTTTAACCTGAATGGTTAAAATGAGGCTGGTTGATAACCAGTTCACTCTCTGCATGGCTGCCAGGCTGTTTAATGAGTCTGGTTCAGAGCAGCATTGGATGCACCCAACTCGGAAGAAATATTGCCATGCAATGGGCTGTTATTAGTTTTTACAGTATGGTATACAGCACCTCACAATCCACCGTCTAATAGGTTTAGTAGGTTTTTATCATATTATATAGCACTTTAATCGATTGACTAGGTTCAGTAAAAGTCAAGGTATAATTCACTGTAAATGCAAACTGTAAAACTTAGTAGCAATATCTAAGGAAATTTGCAAGATTCTTTTCGAAAATGTTGAGTAAACACTCTCTGGGGTATTGTCAATTTCATTAATTATTACTCAAAAGGTCTGAGTTGAATAATTATATAGTCTTATTATACATTATTGAGGAGATCTACGGTTACTAAAAGCATATACCTGTCAGAGGTTTGAACTAATATGTTAATATCTTTATATTTTCAGCTTATTCAAGCATTAGTTTTGCTGACTTGAATTGTTTTTACTTGCTTGCCATGCTTTGGTCGTCAGTTCTCCTCACATCAAGGCAAAATCTTAAGTCTGTTGCAAATTTAATAATTCCGCGATTAAATATGTATTGTGTGTTCATCAGTTTAATATTTTCACTTTTAAGAAATCTATTTTTTGCTGTCAGTGTTAATGGGAGAAAGCAGCAATATGAGCTGTACAACAGCGCTGTGGATGTGCATGGTTCCGGCTTTGAGCTGTTCCACATGGCTCTGCTGAACTCCACCAGTCAGTCACAAGGTGGTAAGGATATTTAATGAGAAATGATGGGATAATTGATGATCTAAAGTTCCAAAATAGTTCTAAATGTACCAGGCCTAAGCAATAATAAAATTATTTGAAAATATCAAAATCAATAATTTTATCAGACAATAGACAATGATACAGTGCAGTTATATTGAATATTTCATAATGAAATTAGCTTATTATTACTTTTAAAAATCAGAGAAAAAAAATCGAAGCAATTGAACAATATTGGGAAATTGTCCCCTCTTTGTACTTGCCTATGCTTTATTTCGAATATATGTGCTTTGAATTTTATTCACTTCTTGGTGTTTCCAACGGTAAATCTCAGATTTAAATTCCCGCTAATTGATGAAAGCCTCTTTACATGGGAGCAGGCCAAGTCCTGTTACGTAATACAGTATCTGTCCAGGACGGTAGATGGTAAATTCCTACAATCCTCTACCAAACTGTTTGTAATACCAAAAAACTAAACATCATATACATTTACTGAATGAAGATTATAAAAAATAAACAGTACATTTCTCTCTAGAAATGCTATCACTTTAATGCCTGAAGTATGTAGAACTTAGTAGGATTGGAAATCCAGAGGTCCGCAGACTGAAACATGGACATTTCACATACAGTGAGCTTGTGAACACATATTCACCTTAAGTTTAAGATCCTTTTGACATCCAGATATACAGAAGTAGAATTATTACACCAGATCACTCTTTTATGGATAACAAACAGCCTTCTGTAATGGTTACTGTGATCATTGGATGTTATTTCACTGTCACACCAGCAAACTGCAACACCATATTTATGGGCTGATATGAACTCATAACACCTCACTGAAGGTTGACAACAGTCAAGTTAGCTGGAAACTAGTGTTGACAAAGACCATCTGCTGTGTTGGATTTGTCGCTTTTGTCTGGGACAACAAGTGGTGCTTGAACAAAATCACAAAGACGAGGGCCGACTAGCATGTAGTGCTGCACGTTCTGTGCTTGTATGACCTGGGACTGGATATCTACAAACTGTAGCCAAAGCAGCAGTAGTTTACCATTTCCACACCGCTCTCACTCACTACTTTTAATTAACAATGTGACAAGGTTGTGGTTAATACCATGGTCTCTTCTCATGCACAGATTCACTAAGGTAAACAGCCAATGAGAGTGTGCTCTTTCACCGACAGGGCATCGCCAAACCACAAAAAGCAACCAACTTTGGTCCATCTAGCAATGACGGTGCAGGACACATCACAATGACTAAACCATCAGATGCTCCCCAGGCAACTATTGGCTTTGAGTGTCGCGATGCTTAACAGATGCTTACTCACTTCGTTACCACGAACATTGTGGTCACAGAAACCACAATGTCACAAATTGCTCCTTTATCTTTCATAAGTAGGCCCTTATTTATGATATCTGATAATTAGCACAATTGACAAACATTGTGGTCATAGAGGCCACAAATGTTTTCCAAAGTTTACACAACAAGAGGGAAATGGTGCTCTTTTTGCGAACTATTGCTGCATATGTGTGTATTTGTGAAGTAGGGTGGTGTATGTAAGATTGAGACAAAAATATAGCTACAGGCTTTGATAATGGGGTAAAAAGATTTTACCCAGTCAAACAAAATGTTTTTTCTGATGGATCTTAAAAGAACATTCATAGGCTGGTCAACAATAAGCTTCATTGTTGACCAGCCTATGAATGTTCTTCAGGGCAAAATAGTAAATGTGCACAACGCCGATTCAAAGTATAAGCTGTATTTGAAATATTTATATGGTTGCTAATTTCATCGTAAACTATTCAACAGGATTACACCACTTAATGTACATGCATCCACTACTGCAACATTGGAAAGAGTACTTTCAGAGAACATGTATCTTTGCTCTTTCTAAATGGAGCTGCTGCTGATCCCTCTGAACTGAGATAAACCATGGTAATCTCACCAGACAACATCATTTCAAACTGCACACTGTGACTCAAAAGCCCTTTCTGAGTCTGGAAAGTAGTATAGTTCCACCACATACGGCTGAAAACACTTTATGAGTGTTTTCAGCATATTTCAAGTCATTCCTGGTAAAACTCTTTTACTTGTTTAAAAGTTTTATTTTGATGAATTATAGCTTGTCTTTATAGCCTAGATTTGTCATAAGTGCCCTGCACATCATTGAAGGAACCAGGAGCCAGCCCTCTTGGCTCAAGTTAATCAAAAAGTCTATCCCTTTGAGATTGTGTGATCAAAGTCTTCTTTCATGCACACTTTTCAGGTCCTCTGACCCTGCACTGTGGTTGCTCTTCAGGGTGAAAAACACTTAACAAACACAGGATCTCGTTTAAAAAGCCCTGCCACATTGTCATGTTGATGGCCCAGGAGTCCTGCCATAAAGAGTCATGGGAGGAGGTCGGGGGGGGACTGAAAGCGAGCTTTTCCCCTCTTTGGCCCTGAATGAGAAAAGTTCTTTCACCTCAGGCTGGATACGGGAAGAAGTGAAGAGCAAAGGGAGACAAAGAAGGAGGGTGGTGGAGGTGGAGACTTTAGGAGAGCAAAGAGAGGATGGGAGGTGGGCTGCAGTACTCATTTTTTCAATGCCTGCTCAAGGCAGGATTGTGGTGGCATTTTGCCGTCACACCATCCTCTATAAAAGGTACAAAATTAGAGGGGGGGGGGGGGGGGGGCTTGTTGGCCCTGCACTATGCTAGCAGTAAAGTAGATAAAATTGCAGCTTGATATATGTGTAAATGAGGAGAACCTTGGGGGCAATGTGGGTGGAATAGTCTTTGGTTAAATTTGGCCAACTGCTTCCACATCATAGGTTTCAGAAATCCAGATACTTAGCATTTCTGCTTATAGTCCCAGTGTGCACATTGTGCTAGTGCTATGGGAGGCTGCCTGTTTCTCCTCTTCCATCTATTTTATTCATTTGTCTTCTTGCACTAACATGTTGTTCACAACAATCTGTGATCCTAACCATTAACATGTTGTACACAATACAGGAACTGGGATGCTGGAAAGTCTGATTTTGTTTTAAAATATTTGATGATGATATAAATCTGATTTAAACGCAGCACAGGACTCTGGGATACTAATAATTTATTTAGAGCATGAAGTTAATCAAATTATTCATTAATTATTTCCCCAAATTTCAGTTGTTTTAGAAGCACAATGGTGGAAGATGAAGCAATCACATTGCACAGTTATCAATGTATGTGTATGATTTTTGCTACAGTTTTCTCTAAACTAAAACTGTATGGGAACAGGAATTTGATTTAGGTAATAGGTCTGTGGCTTGTTGTTAGAGGTATTCACAGGTTTACGTGTTTCCTAGACAAGACCCCCAACCCAGGATTCAATCTGGGCTGATCCCAAATAATGAGTCCTACTGTGGTGGCAGTATTTGGTGTCTCTCTTTATTTTGAAACATTTCAAACATGACGAGTTTGGGTACTTTTTCCCTAGTCCTGGTTTGAAAAGTTTCAAACACTAAACAATACTCAATATCAAAATGATATTTGTATTATAATTTTACGTGGGAAGAGATGTGAAGTAAGTAAGTAAGTACACTTCCTTAACCGCACTTCAGTTCAATTGTAAGGTAATTGTACTTTTCTCGAGTATTTCAATTTTATGTTACTTTTACTTTTACTCCACTACATTTAATTAACAGCTTTAGTTGATTTTACATGTGTAGATTCTTATTAAAATATAATCAACTAATAAATGATTGGTCCTGATCAGTACTTCACGTATAAAATACATGAAGTTCATAGAACTAAAGACACACACATTTTACTTTTGTGACTTTTGTTTCCCCATTGTAAAGTGCTTAATGATTTTCTTCACCTTAACCAGCTGTCTTGTTTTTTGTCCACAGTTGCTAGGTAAAAGGATATTTTTGACCTTTATGTTTTTTAATAGTGGAGTACTTGTACTTTTGTACAATGTACATTTTAAGGCATTTTGTCTACTTATTATGTCAACCCGAGGAAAGACAATGTCGTAAAGTGGATGCACCTTTGCCTGATAATTGAGTTTTGATTCTTGTAGCACCTCTGTTTAAATATTTAGCAAGGCCAATATTATAATTTGACCAAAATGCTTAAAAAATCTGTAGTGTTAGTGATTTTAATTAGGACATGTTCTTAGCAATTACAGCCACATAATGTCATTCTTTCCAAAAAATTCACAACACTGCATTAACTCTATGAAACTTCTACATAGAGAACACTGATATTGTTGCAAGAAATAATTCCAAATAAAACAGCAATGTTAGTTTTCTCAATCTGTTCATAGATCATTTTTGAAAGAAAGCTTCCTGTATTAAGTCCAATCAAGACTTGATGAAATTGAGCAAAAAGTCAAGTGCAGTGTTTTATAGTAACATGTGCACTGACAAATTTTCCATCATTGTTACCTACTTTCTGCTACCATGTGACTCTGACAACCTTCGCTGAACCACCGAGCAGCCATCCAGCCTCCGAATAAACATTACTCAAGATCAGCCATCATGACAACAAACTCCATTCAAACTCACTAACCCTTAAAAGAGCTCCCCATTCTCTACCAACACCATATGCAAAAGGTCTTCCTCCCAACCATTTGTTTGTGTCGAGGCCGCCGAAGAGCTTGAATTCATCTTGCATCTGACAGCCATGTTTCTTTCCTCTAAAGAGAAGTAATTAAGTATAAGGGGAGGATCAGAGATGACCTCTGTGACAAAAGACTCAGAGGGTACTTGGATGTCATCACCACAGACATATGACAGGCGATGGTCAGTGTAGAGGATCATCTTTCTCAAGGGGGCCTGACGTTAAGAGAGAAGGGAGGACAGGTGATTCTCACAGCCAAACTGGGAGGTCAAGGGTCAGGTTTGAAGTACTGGCTGGCAGGGAAGCTGATCTGTTAAGCTCTTGTCTCGATCTTCATCTGAGACCACCAGTCTATGCAGCACTCTGGAGGTCCCTCCCTCCAGGTTCCTGCCATTCAAAAGTAAAATGACCAAAGCAATTATCAGCTGAAATTAAAGGCACTGAGTGAGCTTGGAGGGGTAGGTCTGTGCTTGCTCAATTGAAAAGATGAGTGAGAGGGCAAAGGACCGAGAGTATGATGAGCAGCAATGTATGCAGGTGCACCACGCTGACTATGGAGGCCATAGTTTGATGTCAAAACAAGGGCAAAAATAGAATTCACTTGAAAGGCTCTGCAGAATTTTGTCTTTGTCTTATTCTTAGCTCTATGGGGAGTGATATTTAGTCCTTCAACTCTTTCATCTCTCTCCTCGCCCAGAAGAAAACATGGCAAAACAGCCATGTGAGAGAGCATGCGCGACTCCCAGCGTGCGCCTCGGAGCACTCCTGAGAAACTGAAAACAGGATGTGAGACACATCAATCACAAGGACAACCCGCCCCAATTAAACCGGGCCTCCTCTACCCACCATTCACACACACAAACACGCACGCACACACCCACACACACTAGATGAAACAATAGAGGTTTCCTGAAGACTGGGGTCATATTGACGTCGGTGTGTGAAAACTCAAGACACCAGTAAATAGGAAGGAGCCAAGGTCTTACTCAACATACACACATCAGTCAAAGGACACACAGCAAGTGAAGTACTATCATACCCACACACCATTTCCCCACTCAGCACTCACTATCATAGCATGATGCAAACATTTTACAGGGTTGCTGACTCAGTTTAATAGAAACAAGCAGATTTTTATTTATTCACAGGCCAGAAGCATTTCTCTCTCAGATATGGATTTTCTGGCTGCTTTTACTCTCAGGTTGGAGAAGGTATAATTATTCATACAGGGACAAAGTTGTCAGACTCAGTCTATTAGCTGGATGACCTTAGAACAACAACATCAGAGTGAACAAGGTGTCATTATAAGGTCACGTATCTGCATCAGCCGATAAGAAGCTGCTGTGTCATTCTTAGCACGGACAGATGTGATGTGATGGTAAGCGTGTATGGATGAGTCTGCTACTTCGCACTGATAGACCCACTCCCCTCTCCATCCTGTCTTTTTAACACTAATTTGACAGGATTGCATGCAGGGCAGATGTGTTTGAACATTCACATCGTGGCACTGTGTTAAATGTTATCTGGAACATGAATGTTAAAGGTTCTGTGTGTGTTTGTATCCTAGGATCACGTTCAGATAGACAAGCCTCCCCAGTTCAATTACTGTCCAGCTGCAAAATCCACAAGGGAGAGGAAATGTTCATAGACACAACTGAGTTTCTGAGAAATTTGGTGGCTTTTTCTCCCTGTATGTTTCCTCTCAGGCCATATGCAGCCTCTCCTGTGTTTGTCCTACACATGGATGTCCAACTCCAATTCCCAAAAGTCGGGAAGATGTAAAAACTTAAATTAAAATAAAATCCAATGATTTGGAAATCTCATTGGATCTCAACCCACATTTTACTCACATTCGTATTTGTTTTAATTTGATGGCAGCAACACATCTAAAAAACGTTGGTAAAACAAACAGGCTGGAAAAGTAATTGCCACAACTCAAAAACAAAAACAAATGGAGGAGCATTCGACAACTAATTAGTTTGATTGGCAACAGGTCAGTAACATGGCTGGTTATAAAAGGAGCATTTCAGAGAGGCAGGGCCTCTCTCCAATGTAAAGATGGGCAGAGGTTCACCATTCTGTGAAAAACTGCATCTACAAATTGTGGAACAATTTCCGAAAACTTTGAAGATCCCACCATCTACAGTGTGTAATATCATCAAAAGATTCAGAGAATTAGGCCGAAGATTAAAACCGGATTCATGTTATCTTTGGGCCCTCGGGCGACACTACAGTAAAAACAGCATGATTCTCTACTGGACATCACTGCCTGGGCTCAGGAACACTTCCAGAAATCACTGTCCATGAACACAGTTCACCGTGCAATCCACAAATGTAAGTTAAAGCTGTATAATGCAAAGAAGAAGCCATATGTGAACACAGTCCACAATAACACCGTGTCCTCTGAGGCAAAATGGATGCCGTGTCCTGTGGAACAAGAAGAGAGGGACCATCCAGCTTGTTATCAGCAGACAGTTTGAAAGCCTGCATCTCTGATGGGGGTAAGGGGGTACATTAGTGCCTATGAGGTGGGCAACTTACACATCAGCACATAGAGGTTTTATAGCATCCAGACCACGTCTCTTTCAGGGAAGACAAGAATGAGTCAACATTGTTCTCCTCAAACTCCAGCAACTGGTCTCCTCACTTCCCAGACATTTACAGACAGTAGTTAAAAGAAGAGGGGATGTTACAAAATGAGCTAATATTTTCCATGAAATTGTCAAATGTCTCTTCAGCATCTGATTTGTTGTTTGTGTTCTATTGTTAGTGAAACATGGGTTGATAAGATTTGCAAATCATTGCATTCCGTTTTTATTTACATTACATTTTTTTAAATGACTTTTTTTGAATTAGGTTTGTATTATGTGAACTGTATACTGGATTAAAACAAGGAACCCATTTAATTTCAGAAAAGATGGCCATTTAAAAAAAAAATAATAACTCATGATTCAATTTGAATTAATCAAATTGTGATAATTCTGAATAATTATTTTACAGCTTTACCATTTGCAATGATTCTTCCTGGTTTACCACAGTTTGTGCTCCTCACAGATTTCTCAAAACAAATATATCGCATGTGGTTTTGAGTGACTTATATTCACAACTATGGATTGGACTGCCATGAAACTGAATTCAGAGAATCATATTGTCCTCTTAAGAATCAACTGTAATCTCTTTGGTGATCCATTAACCTTTTAAAATGATCATCTGATCATTGGGTCAATATTACAGTTTATCTAATATATTTATGACCAAACACCCTATAAACCAATTACATCCTCACCACGTTTGCATTTGGTGCTAATTACCAATTGTTAGCACGCTAACACAACTGGTCATTAGCATACTAACGTAGTTTGCCGCAGTTTCCCAGAGCGGCAGCTGTTGTAAACATCAAACATCACAGCAGATCCCTCGTTCCTATGGTTATTTGTATCCGTAGTTCTCGATATTACAGTAGCCCTTAGCAAATGCAACCAGTTAATTTTCTTTGTGACCTCTTTCCTGTGTTAAGAGACGCCTGCAAGACCAGAGTCTTTACCACTTTAAATATATGGCATCCTCATTCCATCAACCCATAAAGATTCTCATCAGGGGTTAAACATGGTAATAAAAAGACTCTATCTTCCCCCTGCCCTCTCCTCTGACACCTCCTCCCAACTTCACCCCATCACCCCATCCCATCCATTTAAAGGCTGATGTCCTGATTAAATGGAGAGGGTGATTGATCTATAATATCCATCATGCTGCCTGTCCATGGCACAGTATGGTGTCATCCCCTTACTTCTTTGTGCAGAATTCCAACCTTTGTACTGCACACGTGTGTGTGTATAAGTGTGTGCATACATGTTTGTTCCCCATCTCCCATAAAGCACTTTTTATTCCCATGTGAGAGTGTGACAGATCTAATTTGGCCATCATCAACAGCCGTAACCTAATTTCTTTTGCATGTGTGTTTAAGTGTTTGGGGACACCATGTGTTTATTGTGCCAGAGCAAGTGAAGATGGGGGGATGTGCATTTTTGTGCTCACGTATCAAACACAGTCTAAGATGTCACCGGGCCTAAAAAGACTCTCCTTCCTTCTGTGTTTCCTCCCTCATCCATCTCACTGACAGTGGGAGAAACAGTAGCCTCCCTGACCGCACCTACAGGGCCCTCAGTTAACAGTAGGAGGCCATGGCTGCTATGTATGAAGTCCTTGTTCACTGGAGAAAGCCTGTTCACAGCTGGGCTAACTTGTTGAGGACACCCCACCATGCCTGGGTTCACCTATATAGATCTGAAATTAGTTGCTTGGTCCCAAACCTATTTCTTTACTGAATATTTTGACATCTGTAGCCCTTCAAGAGCTGTAAGTGATACTACTACAAATGGTATGAAATATCCATCCGGTGTGCTGTTAGAGTTCCCATAAACTATGAAACGTCACAGTCATTATGGGTTAATTATCTCTACAAGTCAGACACTGTAAACATTTTGTTTTCCAAATACACCCCCATTCATTTATTTAAAAAAAGCCAAATAACCAGCAGTGGTTACTTTATTGCAAACACATTGACGTACAGAGAACCCATTAAGAAACGTGAAATGTATCATTTCAAATCCTCAGTGATAGCGTACATCAACTTAAGGAATTGGATCCAAAAACTGCTCCCTTAATTGCATTTTGGATGTCGGCATACAGATTTAGGTTGTCCAGCTGTGGCCGTTTGTAATTTCTGTGGGTTTGCATGGATTTGTTCACAAATCAAAGACATGGACAAAGTGACATTTTGAACTGTTGGTGACAACTCACAAAAGAGTTATGACAGTTTAAACCTCGGGGGAACATCTGAACAGAAGTTCATGATAATTCATCAATGTGAAACATGTAACAGGGATTTAGTGCAATCAACTGAGCTTTACTACTTAACCTAATATAAGTTTTCAACTTAAAAGCTCTAATTTGAATTTTCTGAGAGGATCTAATTTGAGTCTGATCTTAAACAATGAGTTGAAAGAATCCAAGAGTTTAGACAACAGTGTAAACTGCAGGGTTCTTTTTTCAGTTTGAAGAAAATGATGGACACTGTAACACATTATGTAATGACATTAGTTTTCATAATAACATAATATATAACAGAATCTAAAATGTTTCCTCATCAGTTTGGTAATAATATTAACGGCTAGCTTATGCATTAAACTCAAAAACTGTCTCATCCATTTTCCAGTCCACTCACATGTTTGATTGACTCAGTCAGATTCTAATGATAATAATAATTTAACTTCATATTAGATCAGATCTTTGTTTATGGAGAGTAGCTCTGTAACATAACTTAAAAAGCAATGTTACTGCCTTAAAAAGGAATATTGTCTCTTTTTGCTTTTAATTAACAGTAGGAATTAATATGCAATTATATAACTTTTGACAAGTAACAACACTGCAAAGGAAGACAGAGTGTGTTTTTAATATATGTTAAATTGTGGTGATGGTATTGAATTGAGGCCTACAAGAGCAGCCTTAGATGCTTTGTACCTATTTTATTACTAAATGGCACCAACAGCATCTGCCAAAAGTTTTTCGTGTATAACAAAAACCTGACTCACTTAACAAAAACATTGCTAAACTTCTGTCCTTGAAATATTCAAGGACAAGTTAATATGCTGAGTTTATCGAACATCTAGCCTTTTTTCAGTTCAGCTTAACCGAGCGTTTTTAAAATATCAAAACAACCAGCTATTCAACTTTAGTTCACTTAATACACACTTATAAGGCAGCTAAGTTGAACTCACTTGAATAATTTAAAGTGATCCATAATTAAAAAAAAATACTTGACCAACCTCCTAATCAAAGAGTATGTATAGTTGGTATTTGGATTGGAATTGGTAGATTTTTAAGATAATAACATCAAGAAATTATATTATGTCAGTTTTTCTGTCATTTTTTTCTAATGGTTTCCTTTAAATCCAAACACAATCTGCTGGAGAAAAGCAATTTGTTAGCAGGTGGTGGTTTAGTAAAAGATATAAAAAAAGAGTAGCAAACTTTGTTATAACTGTTATCGCAGTTTTTTTCTCTTCTGCTTGCTGTGCTTCCAACAGGTTAGAAAATCATTAAAAATTAACGTATGTGACCCTGGTGTGTTTTGGAAACATGGATGAATAGAGGAACTGGGTAATGGGTTCCATATTAGGACTGGGACAGAAAGAATAGAGGCTTTCACAAGCACTGATTAGGCTGAAACATGTGAAAAATTCACTTTTAAGCTTAGAAACAACACACCTTATTAAGCATGTGTACTAATCAAAGCACACGGAGATAATATCTCAGAGTATTCTTGTCAATCCTTTGCATCAACACATCTCAGACTGATCTTAATTATCAATCAGTAGCATGTAGCTTGTGCATTTTTCATTTCAAAGCTCCTCCCTGAAGCACTAGACAGATCAGTAGGGTTGATACCAGGAGCTCCAGAGGGCTGCTAACACTGGGACATGAAAGACAACCCATTCTTTCATCCAGACAATAGAGGTGGGATGGGCCCCCCGCCCTAATTCACATTCAATCTGTAGCTAACTGCTCCTGGTAGAGGCAGCTTCAGTTGTCAAACTCTGGTGAAACACTCGCTCCTTCTCTAGGGCACAACTAAACTCTGCTGACCCTTGACTCGCAACATAAACCCTTCAAAACCGCCAGTCAAATATGTGACCCATCCTGGTCTGGTAAAAATTGTTAATTGGAAGAGGAAAGGAAAAGTGAAGATCTGTAACACATGTACTCTGGAGAGTTGTTCTGCAAAGATGATGATATTGTAGACAGTAAATTTCAACTTGTGTTTGCAGAACTTCAAAGCAGTCCATGTGTAGTCCTATAAAAACTGAGACAGGTCCAAGGACAGGAAAGGTTGTTAGATGAGAAATGAGAAAATCCTGAACACTATCTGACACTCACTTCTTGAGAATTTTATTTATAATTTAATCTGACAAGACCCACACACACGCACGCATACTGAAGTTTTACCAGTTAGAAAAACGAATAAATTAAGCCCCTTTTCTATAAGATCACAATTTGTTTTCTGAAGAAGTGTGAGGGCTGGAACATGCTTCGGTATCCCAACAACTGCCCACAATCAGTGTGTTCACCTGCTACACTCTTGTCCACAGTGTTGCTCTCTGACAATGTACTGGATGCTGTGGACCAGTAAAAAACTACATATGGGATGTTTTACCTGCTTGTGTTTCTTTTTGCTCTTGATAAGATAGTCAACATATTTATAATGTGTGAATTTCGTGGTTCCTTTCGATCACTAAGGCGATTACTGCTGGTTGCGTGAGAAGCATGTAACACGCTTGTTTACTAAATGTAACTTTACATATTATTAAATAGTATTAATCTTATAGAACTGTAACAACGATAAATGATAATTATCACATTTTAACCTTAAAAAGTGCCTCTGCACTGCTGGCAGGAGAATGTCAATGGTAATGAGTTGAACTGATGGGAATTTATTACGTAATTTATTTGTGGAAAGAGTCGGCGAACGCCCTTTAGCCTCATGATTGTCATAGTCTGTTCAAATAAGCAGTAACACTTCTCAGTCTTGTACCAAGTGTCAAATATAATTTCAACATTGTGGCTCTTTCTGTGTCGGTAATGACAGAAGGAAACTGTTCATTCAGACACATTCAGACAACATTATAACAAACCATCTTCTCACTTCCCAAGTCCCAGAGCTTGGTGTTGGAAATTGATTAGTCAGTGTTTCCCATCACTCTTTCCTCAGCAAACACACACCCCAGAAAGTGACTTCCCCCTTCCCTCTTGTCTTTTTTTTAAATGGGGCTGACAGCTGTATTGAGCAAAATGAGCGGCGTGACATGGCCCTTTGAATGGACTAGCTAGATTTGGACACACCCAGTGGCCTTATGACACCTGGTTAGCTATTTAGCAATGTCACCCTACAACATGCATGAACACCAGAACACCCCAACGTGTAAGCACATCATTTAGCCCCAGAAGTCCACTTACACATGAGATACACACTGGTGTACAAACCCAGTTTCCTGGTGTGTGTCACACACTGGCACAACAAGAAAATGATAATAAATTTACCAGATAATCAACTCTAATACTTAATCTGAGCTAATCTAATCTGATCAAAACCGCTTTCACCCATCAGATACAACACTATCCACCAAAAGATTAAAACCACCAGATGGTATTAATGTTGGTGCTGATCGGTGTAATGACCCTGTCTTGTCATATAGTTTTGGCAAAAACGAATTAGGAAGAATGTAATTAGTGAGCCAAATCTCTCGGCACAGTGCAGCAGTGCTATTGTAAATACACTTTCACCATCTAGAGTGTGTTTGGCTGTGAACCTCTTTCTTTGCACTGTGATCTGAGATAGCGTCTTGCTAGGTGGTCACAGCATGCCAGGCATTGGACAGCTGTCACTGTCTATCATTTACCGCCTGCACTATACCGCTAACTGGTTATCAAGACATTCTTTCAATCTGTGAAGAAAACTAGCTCTCCCATCTCCAGCATGCTCCCTCATCGTTTGATAAACTGCTAAAAGACAAACTGCATGTATTTACCTGCACAGTGCTCTGTGACCTTCTGCTGACCCTTAAGTCACTTTCATTTCCCAGGTTAGATGCTCAGCATGTGGTGAATTTCCAGCTCCCAGCACTTCCACAGCTTTCTGCAGATAAGGAGCTTCTGCTCCAGGCTGCCACATTCCCCAGGTGTTAAATTAGGAGTTAACAAGCACTGTTTTACTAACACTGACAGGACTGCCTGATAATGATGGCTGATAAAAACCTGCTTAGGACAACTGGGCCAGTTTCATCTCCTACCCATTGTGCAGCAGATCTGACATGAGTCACTATATAAAGACACAATAAGTCACTAAGGGGAAAGGCAAAAAGTTCAACTTAAAGTTAAAAATAAGATTTTTGATAATGTCAGCATGAGGTCAGAGATAATATCAGTCTGAAACCACCTCCTCTGTCATTGAATTCCAGTCTGTTCTCATTCTCGAGGCGTTAAAAATCGTCACTTTGTCAAGACCTTCTGCATTACACACTGACGTTGATTTCAATATTCAATCTGGAAAAAGCCCCATACAGCGGTTTTCCACTGACCTGCCGACCGACCAGCTCCTTCCCATAACTATTCACAAACCCACAAGACTACAAAATTGCTTAAAAATATAGTCCTATAATATATGTATTCGCTCCATTCACCTACCTACTAATGCACTTTTGTTTTTGTGAATAGACCTTAAAATTAGGAGCAACAATGTGCTCAGGTTCAGCTACAAAGGCTAAATGTTGGTTTGAAATGGGAAACAAACTGGTGTCATAATAATAGATAATTTGGCAACATTAAGCACTGACCTACTGATATGTAGTAGTTGACCTACTGAACCCTAACACTGGGCATGATAGCAACTGATAACATTATCATCCTTACCATGCCAATAAATGGTTGCTTTTTTCTTTTTTCAGAGTAACAAAAAAGGGGAGAAGAGAAGAGAACAGATGTACAAATGTAAAAGTGACTTTTAGAAACAAGTGTTAATTTCTGCAGAATTTTAATTGAATTGCTATTCATACAAATGGCAATTGCATGTAATATTATACTATTAACATCCGGAGCACTGGCTTACAATTCAGGCTATTTGTTGGCAGTGTTGAGAGTGAAGCTAAAGAAAACCCTGCCAGTAAAGAATAAAACATAAAACTCACAGTTGGACAGCTCCTAATGTTCTTACCTGCTGTCACATTCACACAGTAAATGCTTAGAAGTGGCATAGCCTTTTTAGTCATACAGCTGAAGTGTCAAAGAGTTCCAACATCACATTATTAGCATTATCTTATAAATTGTGTCATTGTGGTCTCACACGTGAGCACTGAATCTGCAGCAATTGGGTGAGTGCCATCTGGTCTCATTTTCATGCATATTCAAAGAGGAACAGAACCTGACATAACACCCCACAGCCTTATTCACAGTCACCTCTTACTGAACCGTAAGTTGTCGCCTGATCTATTTAGATCACCTCTCACTAATGATGAGTGGAGGATTAGATGCCTGCGGGTGGTGTGGAAGACGATTTGTGTTGATTTTTTTTATGCATCTACTAGTGTGAAGTTTCCATTTGTATGAACTGTTTCAAGTAACTATTTGTGGCCAATGGTGATTGGTAACCAGCAGGGGGGTCAAGCTAGACCCCAGACTCATCACTGCAGGGGATCACCCTGGTCATACTACCATCTGCTGCTGTCAATCACACACAAACACTTGCAGAGAATGAATGTGTGTACTATATCTCATCTGACTTTCACTCCTCCTCATCTCCACTCCCAGTCGTTTGTGCAAGGATGTGGAGTTGTTCTGCCACAACAGTAGGTTATTGTGTGCGATGCCCCAGGGTTATTAACACCTCACAGCATAAATCAAAAAGTTTTATCATCCAACACAAATGAACTTAGATGAACCACAAGGAAAGTCCTGTGCTATAAATATTCACTCTGCCTGCTGTGTTGAAATTAAATGTTTTAAAATTTCTGCATTGCATAGCGATAACAGAGAGGAGAAACAACTAGTTTGACACTGAAGTGCAGAATGTAATCTTTGCTTTAAAGACTGCAGCCATTTTCACATGTTCCATGTCCTCTTTTTTGTAGTATGCTTCAAAACGGATTTCATTCCATAATATGTCATCAGCATCTGTCCTGATCATGGCATAGATCAGAGTAAAGATGCCAGGCAGAGGGACATACTCTAATAATGTTGTTATTTCTGTTTCTACATTACTGCTATACTCCATTTGTTTGCACATTAGAGCTGTAGGTGTAATGTAATTGTCAAAATAAAAATAAAATACTGGCAAACCATTAAGAAGAAATACACAAAAATCACTGTAGCTGATGCTGTGGGTAGCAGTGATCTGTGGTACCCACGGTGTGTTTTGATGAAGTGTAAGTAGCATATTTAGAAAGGTATTTATCTGATGTTATGGAGGGCAAATTGGCAGGCCCATTAGGCAGATGTGATCGGTAAAGCTCAGTTGGTCGCCTCACAGCTGGAAGGTCCACAGTTCAAATCTCTGGCTGTGGAATTTCTGTGTGGAGTTTGCAAGTTATCCTGTATTTGTGTGGGTTTTCTCCAGGTACTCCAGTTTCCTCCCACAGTCCATGGACATGCATGTTAGTGTAAGTGTGTCAACCTGTCTAGGGTACCTGGGATAGGCTCCACCTCCCCCGACCCTGAAGAAGATAAGCAGTTACAGTTAATGATTGGTGGATGTTTTTTTCTCAGCCAAACAAAGATGTCGGAGAGACATGCAGAAATGCGTTATGACATGGCACAGTCATCAAGTGGAAACGACAGGAAGAGCTGTGTGTCATCAGCATAGACATGACAAGAAAAGCCATGCGAGCAGATGACAGAATTTAGTGATGTTGTATACATAGAGGAGAACTGAGCTCTGGAGAACTCCAGCAGGGAGACAGTGAGAGGTGGATACTTGCCCCTACATTGAAAGTTCGAAAGATCTGGTTATGACATTCAAATAAACTTTGCTAAAGGAGTTGGCAAATTGTTTCCAAGTTAACAAAGAAGTGAATGGTTTTCAAGTGCCAATTTAACCAATGATGGTTTGGCAACTTTAGGACATGCTGAAAAAGATCAACAGCTTTGTCCAAGCAGTAAAAAACAAGTGTTAGAGCTTTTGCATTAAAGTCTCATAGTGTTAAGACAAAGTTGTTTCATGATGCCATTCTCATTACACTGAGTCATTACAGTAAACTAATGAAATAGTGAAAGGGGATAACTCGATTTAAATTGGAGGACCTGACCTATTAAATCTTGAGCTTGAAGCAGTATCACACACACAACAACCTTTACTCACATTAAATGGTATTAAGTCACATTATTGATTTCTTTAGTGTTGGTTTTCCTGCCACATCATCAACTCTCTGACTTTGGGCTGCACTGAGCAAACTAGTGTGGATAGGAAGGAAAAAAGATAAAAAGAAGTTTAGAGAAAGAAAAAAAAAAAAAACCCTGAAATGTGAGAATGAAGGCTGAAACAGAAAAGCAGAAAGAGAAAAAAAGTACAGAGGGTGAAAGACTGAAAGGCAAAAAAATAAATTGTGAGAATGAGCGGGAAAGTGAAAAGTGGTGATGGGTGATGCAAGAAGGAGGGATTTGTGGGTAAAGGGCAAGCAGAGGAGAAGCAACAAAAATCGATCGAGAGAGCGATCAATCGGCTGTTCAGAGAGGAAGACTGATCAGGATAAAGGGAGAAGTGGTCCTGACGTGCACGCGCACACGCACACACACGTCTGACTAAACAAAAACGAAAGACTTTCAGTTTAACAGTTACTTAACATATGTGTCTCAGCTCACCTAATGCTCACTGCTTCATCGGCAGTGAGATTCTCTTGCTAATTCTTGTTTTCCTGACCTGATAGTGACCTACCTCACAAACAGCTTGGCAGCCCAGTTTCTGAGATAAACACAAACAAGTGCTCCCCAATCCCAACAACCTTGCTCTGACCTCAGTGAGCACGGCCACCCCCACTCGCATAGAGCTACAGGGGACAGACGCTACCCACCGTCACAAAAGAAAACGGAGATAACGTTCATCAGCGAGGGCTTGTATTGTGTCAGGTCTCCTCTGTGGCACGCTGTGCACACACAGCTCTCTTCATCATGTTGGGTGGTCATTCTTTCTCCTGGCCACCAACACAGGTGGACACATGAATTCGGGGTCCGCAGTTGGTTAAGCTAATAAAGCTTAAAATGACACTTTTTGCTTGTGCGTAGCCAACTGACTAAGAAGCCATCCCCTCGATCTTTCTCTTACCCTAACCAGTTGCTGTGTGTCTCTAAACACAACACTAAAAAGTTTTAATGATGCTGTAGTCAGACAACCTGAATGTTTGCAAGGTTGGATATTTTGCCAGGTAACATTTCATTGATAATTCTTATCAACATATTTACAACTTGGCATTTAGGGTTTCTTGCATGTAAACTTATCCAGCTGCAGCTGATGAAACCTTCACATGCTAGAGATTTGTAACATCTAAAATAATTGTACAAGCTTTTTTTAGGTCATGCAAACATCTGCTGAATTTTTAGTGTCTCCAACTCTTCTGCAGTAATAGATGGATAGATAGATAGATAACCAGCTTACTCTAAGAAAATGTAAAAACAAAGCTTTGTTATACACGTTGTGGGTGGAGCAGCCTGTGCTCAGAGCAAGTGTCCTGCAGAGCGTGGGAGACATTTTCCAAAGTTTCGATTTGCTCAAACCCTTTCTAGAGCTGATGCAATATAAACCTGATATTTTCTTGCATTGATTCTCTGTAGCTTATTTCTCACCTGCACTGCTGAGATACACAGGTAATTAGGGGATGGGGGGACTGGGGTTCTGGGCAAATGGGAATGATGAAGGTGAGTGAGATGCCTGTGGATCAAATCTGTTAAAAAATAAGTATAATGCATTTGCCCATTCAATGCTGCCCTCAGTCTGTCTCTTACTGAATCCTTAAAATCCAGAAATGTTTCTCATTTCTCTCCAAACCTCACTTATATTAGCTAGTTTATGTATGCGGAGAAGCTGTATGTGAGAAAGCATCTCACATGGAAAATCTCCTGATGTGAGCTACAGGTGTGAAAGAGCAGCATACTGTCCTGACCTAATTAACAAGATTTTCCCTAAAGTTTAAAATGGGGAATTGTTCTATAGCTCCTCCTGGATCATCTCCAGCTCCTGTGTATCCTGACCTAAAAGCCGCATTGGCATTATTTGAAGTGTGGTCCAGTTCTTGTTATTTAAGAAACGCCACGCCCTCCTGGTGTTCACAGTGTTCTCAACACAGTAGTTGATGTATCCTGTAATACAGGAAGTGAGGCAGTCAGTGTCCTCTCCATGTATTTGACAGAGCACCTCCCACTCTGTTGTTTTAAAACAGTCTCTCAAGACCTTTAGAGACTCTTTGAACTATTTTCTGACTATTCTTGTGGTCTGTTGCAAGTATTGCAAGTTTGTAGGGGCAGGAGGGCTGAGGATCTATATGCATTGTTTACATTTGCATAACAAAACCCCAAATTTTACTGTCACTGTTTTTACGGGATGCATGGTTAAAGTCTCTGGAGATGATGAATTGAGACTGGGAATACTGTGTTTGCAGAATCATTAAGAAACTATATTATATCTATTGCAATAATGGATCACTGATACAAGATTTATGTTATTTTTCAGTCTAACTATTAATGACAAATGCTTTACAGTGTCTGTAAAATCTCTTCCGCATGATGCCAACTTTCCTTTAAGAAGTTGATTGTTGGTTTTCCAGTAGTGATCCCGCTGCTACACTTGCAGTCCTCAGAATTCTCCCAGAGGACGATGCCTTTGGCCCTGTTTGGCCAGTTCCCAGCTCCCTCTCTGTCTGTATTTAGTGTTGCCTTTTGATTGCATTTCCTCCCTGGTGGCTTTCATAGTCACAGCTGATGGTTAAATATAGCAGTTAGCATGTAGCTTCGCCCGCTGGACAGCTCTGTTCCCTCTATCCCATGTTTGATTATCAATACATGACATGATTCAACAGTTTTTCATTTTCATCATTAAATAATGTTGAATTACACTATTGTAAAAATTCTCTTTCACCTTTATAATCAATCATTGAAATTCTTAATGAATTCTAAACTGTCAGTTGAGAATATGAATCAACAAAAACTTTATCAAAATTTCATCATTTAGTTTATCTCCAGTCTTGACATTAAGTATATATAAAGTGCAACAAACCACTGTTAAACACCCAGAACTTACTGTGCGAGCATTCTGCTGAGTCTCTGTGGCTGACGCAAGTACTTTCCTGTTGTTTGGCTGTAGAAAATATATTCAGCACTGATTAAAAGTTTTTTTTTCCCACCACCGATTCTATTTCAAGATGTTACTTGGATGTTTTGGCACACTGCCTGATGTCTGTAATCGTGATAAGCTGGGAGGGTGACAACATCCCACCTTTAAATCGCTGCAGCTAAAAAGGAACCTAAAAGATTTCCATCCAAGCACAACACACCGATTCTCCCCATTATGTTTCATTTTGTGGTAATATCTGAGTAGGTAACCATGCCAACTCAGTGCAGTTAGATGCTTTAAAATATACTTAGTATATCATGGACGAAGAGCAGACAGGAGATGAGTGTGGAGTAGACAATGGTCAGGTCAGAGGGCAGTGAACCATTGAGTCACAGCTGATGTGGAATCGCCCTAAAGAGAAACACAAGGAAGGATGGAGGTTTTCAACAAGTAGTCACAGGGGAACACTACTATATAACTACCCTTTGGTAAAAGGACACATAGGGCGGACAAAGATCAGGTGCATCAGTTTTGATGTTTCTATTTCAAATCTGTAGTTTGGACCAGCAGCACAAAAGGACAGAAAGAAATTACATCTGGGTAAAATGTAGCAGCTATAATCAACTCTGTACAAAGCAGAGGCCACAGGAGGCTGGACATGAAACTGACTGGGAAACAACTTTCTCTTGTTGATACTGTGACCATGAGGACATCAGTATGCGATGTACGTACATAACATTAAGAAAGTGATTTTAAGATCTTTCTGTGATTTTCCCACTACAGCTTTTTTAATCTAGACTTAACCACACACACACACACACACACACACAAACGCAGAGGACTAAGGACTCAATCTCAGATCTTTACCTTGTGCAAGTACATAATTCAAGTAGAGATTATGCTTTTTCCAACATGCATTCACGATTACAGTGTAGTTGGGTATGAATAACATTTTTTAGTAGCCACGTTTGACTTTGTGTAGAGCAGTGATTTCTCTGTTGATTCATTCAAATTATTCCATCCTGCAGTGGCTAAGCACTTATCACATGTCCCATTTTGCAAACACAAAGACAGTTTCGTCCTTCTCATTTTTTTTCAGCGCTTCACCTTCCTCCTCATGATCTGCCCTCCTGTACACTGTATCATTATGAGAGGTTAAAGATCAGACTCCTCTTCTTCTTTGTCTTACATTTCTTTCGTCACCTCCTCTAGTCACCTTAGGCTGCATCGACTCTCCTGTCTGCTGGCTCTTATTTGTAGCATTTAAAGCCACGCTGTACACGTTTCAGGAAAATGGACCTGGAACTTGCAACGTTCATTTGATATTGGCCCCTTTTAAATGCAGTCTGTTTTAAGGTAAGTGCTGAACATCCAGACAAAAATTATATTTCTATTGTATTTTATTGTATACTTTAAATGCATGTGAAAGGAGGATCAACAATAGCAATAGATTCAAAGCACAAACACACACACGTGCACATTTCTGCATGCATATTCCCAGCCATTGTTGTGTTGCCTGTCACTGCTTTGTTTATGACTGTGTTTAGTGACCTATGGTGGGAATCACAGTCTGAAAACAAAAGATAGAGAAAGAAAGTTGCCATTGTCATCTTCTGCCTCTGCGGTCATCTTTTGGTCAACATGTTATTTTCATTATTGGATTTCAGCCAGCTGGCCAGCCAGAGACAGTCACTCACACAGACAGTGGACACACACACAAACACACGCAGAAACAAAATGGAGCTCCCAGTCCAAAACAATAGACATAAATATAGCAGTCTATGGGAAAAAGAATACAAATGCCGCGTCCATCCCTGCACTGAAGAGCAACGCCCAGTCCAAGCTTTCCTGTTCTCTGAACCCCAAGAAGTCTATACTGTCCTGCTCCCCAAGGTGTGAGACAGAAGTCAACTGCCCCTTACCTTCACTTAAGTATGACAGGGGCTCAATTCAAGACTATTCTTCTTTCTCTTTTTTCTTACCCAAATGTCTCTTTTATCATTAGTATGTGTATGTGTGAATGCAGACTAACTAGTATGAAGATAGAATGTACAGTCTCCTTCTGTAGTTTAGCTGTTGTATTTAATTTTTAATTCAGCGGCATATTTAATTAAGCGTTTAATGTGAAACCTTTACAGAAGGTTTTGACTTTTACAGATATTATTTTAACAATATTCAAAACTAATGATAAAGGCATTTGGAGTTTTAAAAAGACTTTAGCCATGTCTCCTTTCAGAGGCTGCATCCTTCAAAGGCTGCATTTCAAGACGCATTTGTCTTACAGAGTCACATTAAGTGTGTCCCTTTTAGAAGACTCCTTCAAATTAGGTAGAGAAATGTGTCCTTCTTTCCCAACCTATCCCAAGATTTTTTGCATGCTGGTGATGAAAAGAGGATAATGGATGCAGAGGCCAGCTAGTCGGCCTTTAACTGGGAGCAGATGGTGACGCAAAAAGTAGACCAGACTATTTCTGCACTAGACTGCATGGTTCACCTTCTTCAAAGGATGCACCCCTGAAAAGACACAGCTTGAATTTGTGTACGGAAGAAATTGGGCTTGTGATCACTTTGAAGGGATGTGAGAAAGTGAGCTCTATCTTCACTTTGACCAAATGTCCTCGCTCCCATGGTATTAAGAATCAAAGAGGTGGGGTTCAGCTTGGAATCAGGTTTAGGTTAGGTAAACGTAGGGTTTAGACACTTCGTTAGGATGGTTAAGGATACGAGACTAGGGAATCCATTATGTCAATGAATGCCCTCAGGAAAATAGCTATTTGAACGTGTGCGTGTGTGCGTGTGTTTGCATTCATAACCTGAAACCTCACTGCAGATATAGCCTTAAGGATGACACACACCTAACTGCTATATGGCCGATTAGGGATGTGATTCAGTCGTAAAGACCTTGTTAGTCCTGATGAGAGCCAGTCTGGCTCAGTCAGCACTGACAGTCAGCAGAGACAGTTTTTAAGTGTTTGCAGTCTAAAGGTTCTAGTCTTTGGTCTTAAGCCCCAGTCTCTGCCGGTCATTCTCATGAACTCACAACTGTCCACTGCACCAAAAACTGCAACTGGACAACATCATATGAATACAGTTTTACAAGGTTGACAACAGATTCCTGCTGTTATTTCCTGGGAAAAGTGGTGTTCAGAGGTTATGTGTACTTAGGGCTCTATCTTTAACCCTGCTGTGTTATTCCTCACTGTAGTGTTTGAAATGTATACCTACAAAGCACCCGATTACTACAAACGCATGTGCAGTGTTTCGCTGCAGTCATTGTTAAAGCTGTTTGCCAGTACTGACGTCAGACTGTGTTGCTGGCTGCTGTTCTAATTCCCATGGTTAGATCCTTGGATCACAAGTCCTTAGATCACAGCACTGACTTTGTGTGACCCCCCATTTCCCAAGAAACAGACAGCGCAGTGTGCCAGGGCCTGTGGTGCTGTGTGCAGGCTTTGTGTGCATACTGTACTTTGTGTTAACGCTCGTGACCTGTGTGAGGAAACATAAAAGTAAAGACAACAAACACAAAGAACACAAAGGCTGCGTTTTCTGCACACTGTGACAACTGTCTTAGGAAATCAGAGTAAAAAAGAGTACGAACTAAGATTCTCTATATTAGAAAGAGGCAGCAGTACAGCAACTGTGGGAGGGTGTGAGGAGGTGAATGGCAGTAGACCTGTTGGGTCTGTAGGTCACAGGTTCAAAGCCCAGGTGGGCCTGAGGAACACAATTAAGCAGCACCCACTCAACCATAAGGCCTATAGCTTCATATAACCTCTATACATCCCAACTGAGGATCTCCGATGATATTTTAGTGAAAATAAAAATGAAGTGGCCCTACAGCCCAGTCAAGCTGCTCATAGTGCAACCATGTGTCTCACAAATAAAGTTTTAGTTTAGACATTTTATTTTCAGCTTTTCATTATGACTGGTTCATGCCCTTTAATGGATGAGGCTGATATCAGGTTATATTTTTACTAACGGTCAACAAATCACCAAATCCCATTCGGATTTAAAATTTAAAAAAGCATCATTCAGAACTTTCCATCTTTGTGTGTGGGGCATTCAGCCTAGTAGGTGGTACATGTCAAAGTAACATCCACTTGAAGTATCCACTTGAATGGCAGGATGCAAGTTTCCCAGCATAACATTGCTCAGAGCATCACACTGCCTCTGATGTCAAAAAACAAATAAACAAAAAAGAAACCTGGTTCCTCAGACCAGGTCACCTTCTTCAACTGCTACCTGGTTCTGGGGCTCAAGTGCCCATTGTAGGCACTTTTGGCTGTAGCCAAGTCATTTAAATAAAAAAACTTTCCACAATGGGGCTATGTTGTGAAATCAGGTATAAAGTCAGGAAGTAGCCTCTTGTTTCAATATGTAGTTTGAATGTCTGTGTTTCAGCTTGTTTCTGTTCATGTTAAAACACCAAAACAAGTCCTTCTCCTCCTACGGAGCCCATGTTGAGGTGAAGTGCACAATCTAGTCACAAAAACAATGAAGTAAGAGCATGTTACTTCAGTTTTCCCACTGCACATTAAAAATAGTGTGTGGACTAAGAGTTTCTGCAAATGTTAGGAGCAGTGTGAGGGAAAAATCTAATCAGATTTCTGCTTTCAGTGAAATGCTGCTGCCTTCTTCTGTTTGTGGAGCAACCTTAGGGCTGTGACACACCGAGCTGACGGCTGGCTGTGAATTATATTCCGTGTGAGAGGAAGTAGTCCTGCTGTTGCTCTGTGAAAACAGCCAATAGATTTAAATCAGACATTTAAACTAATGCATCACATAACTAATTAATTTTAATTATTTCTACTCTATTTTTAATCTTGTTTACCACTAATTGTTGTCTAATCTGGAAATAAATGTCATTTTGTGCATGTGCATGTGTTTGTGTGTGTCTGTGCCTACGTGCTTGTGTACCTTTGCCAAGTTGCTAACTGGGGTGAGGCACACGAACCTGAAGAGACTTCGCTTGTTTGACTGTGTGTCTTTGTGTTCCTCTGTGTCGCTGTCAGAGGAAGATCATTGTAGTCTAAAATAGTCCCTTTGTTGCTTGAGGAGGAAGTGATGTTATGGCGGAGAAGGCTGAGAAAAGAGTAAGACCGTGAAGAG
The DNA here is from genome assembly GCF_033026475.1 of Channa argus. Classification (NCBI taxonomy): domain Eukaryota; kingdom Metazoa; phylum Chordata; class Actinopteri; order Anabantiformes; family Channidae; genus Channa; species Channa argus. The sequence continues at coordinate 27,158,649 of NC_090205.1, forward strand.
AAGAAATGGCCTTGGAGACCATCACACACTCATATTCAAACTGGCCCAAACTGAGCCAGAGTCACAGTGACTCACACACACACACACACACGCACACACACACATACACACACACAGGCATGAGGTCATATCTGGAGGGAAAGCTCACAAGTCGTCCCACTGACAATGAGAAATATCACTGACGCACACATAGCACTTACAAGCACAGATTTCAGAGCTATCTTTTCTCTTTTTTTTAACATGCTTTTGGAGAAGCTCACATAGGGCAGGCTGCCAAACCTCAAAGCATTCCGGTACTACTGAGCAATATGCACATTAATTCTCCATTAATGCCAGAGATGTGTGGGGACTTCACAGATCCCTCTCCACCTTCATTTCACACACATGTCATTCACTGGCTGAAATGGATGAGGGGAAGTTGTGGTTCTTTGTGGCCTGGAGCTGTAAGAGGACTGAAAACACCTGTGGATCATCATACAAAATATTTTGTCAATTTGCCAAGTTTTCCTCTTGAGCGTTAATGTGAACAGTATTTACAAGTTGAAGGCTCATAATTATTCTAACTCAAGTATGACATGAATGATGACCCCTATGCGGTTTTTTAGTTTGTTTAGTAGTAGTGTTCACACACACTCTGATGAATCTGTGTTTAGCTCCAATTGAAAAAACTTTTCTGTTGCTTCTGCTAAAACAACAAAGTTACCAGTTTAAAGATGATACAACTCAGTTTGTTCTGCGTCATTAGCTTGCGTTACAGAACATGTTAATGAGATAATGTTAACAATGAAGCAAAATAAACTGAGGCTGTTTTCTCATACTAGCTCTGCACAATATCTGCAGGAACAAGTTGCTCTTTCACACCTGTAAAACACAAAAGGGGACTGTCCATGTTAGAAACGACCTTACTTCTGAAAAGTCTAATACCAGTTTAGGCAACGTAGGCTGCAGAAATGTCCCTGTTTTGTTTACAGCACAACAAAGCAGTGCCTGTCACTTGATAACTCAACATGTCCATTCGCTTGCTGTCAATTCTTCTGCTCTATTCCTACTTGGGCTCAGTCAGACATTACACAGACTTTGTACTGGGAGGTTAAAGTCCAGACCAAAATGACTCGGACTTATCTGAACATTGCTCCTCTGGTCAATGTGTCCCTAAGTTCAAGGTTCCAGTGCACACCTGAAACAGCTGGGTTCACTTCCTCAAACAGTTATCCAAAAAAAAAAAAACAGTGGGGCAAAGCCTTTGCTGGCCTTTGCTTTTGTCTATATGTGAATGCCTCATTAGAACAAACTACAACCTACTAACCAGAAGAACTGTTGCAAAACACTACTAGTGGTTTTAAGAAAAGTTGGTAACCAGACATTCAGGACATTGTGAGGGAAAATCTTTCGCTTGCAGCGACAACCCTGTAATTCATTCCACATCAACACTGCCTCCCCTGCTACGTTACCAGCTTACCTTTACCACCTGCAGATTTATCAGTTCAGTTATCATTCATCAGTTTCCTATAGATCATGCTAATATAGAATAGCAGCACATGTGGGATTCATGAGAGGCACATGGTACGATGAAACAGTCCATAAAGACTATCACCAACTAAGACTTGAATTCAAACTGCAGTCGGCAGAACAATAATCAAAGATCTTCACAGAAGAGCTGGATAACACATTCTTTTTTAACTTACGCTTATACACAGCAGATCATTGTCCGCATGTTAATTTGGCATCAAGACCGGCCGTCAGGACGGAACACAACTCTGCTTTCCACAATTCCTCAATCCCTCCTGCAGGAAACCCAGAGATCAGTCAGTATGACGCTGTTCTGATGTATTTGTTGTACTTCATCTCTGTGCTCAGTGTGATTCTCAACCTGCTCGTCATCATCTCAGTCTCCCACTTCAGGCAGAGATAAACTCAGAAAAAACTTACAATTGATTCTTTTTATAAGTGTATAAGTGTTTTATAAGTGAATTTGATTTTCAAGAAAAAGTTACTTAGAGTTAGTGTGTAAATAACTTGATGCATCTTTACACTGGATGCCCTTCCTGACACGATCCTCCCCCATTTTTACTGGCACTGCACTACTGGGGAGGGGAGTGGGCTGTTAGGGGTTCAGTGTCTTGCCCCAAGACACTTTCACATATACTGTAGCTGGGACTGGGGATTGAACCACTGATCCTGTGGCCTGTGAACAGCTGCCTTTACCAAGTGAAGCTACAGAAGAGGTGGATAACACTGATTCTCCCATAAGGTAAATGGTCTGCACTTATATAGGTTTACAGTGCTTCTTATTCACCCATTCACACACCAATGGGGGACATTGACAAACACTTACCAAAGCAACTAAGTTAGGGTTCAGTGTCTTGCTCAAGGACACTTCGACACGTGACCAGAGTAGCCACGGATTGAACCAACAACTGTGAGATTAGTGGACCTATAGATCTATAGATGCAGACATATCAGACAAATGTGTGAGACCACATGTGAGAATCAATTTCACAGTTTGCCAGTTTGCACTACTGGAAATATTCAATCAATTTACTGTTTTCTAATTTTACAACTTCTTTCAAGGACCAATATTTTTGGACAAAAACAGGCGGCTGTGGCTCAGATGGCAAAACAGAATGTCACAGCTGTTGCTCCACATTTCTCCAAAGGCAGGTTTAGTTCAGACCTCACTAAGCCCAAAATAAGAGCATGTTTTTCAATTGTGAGCAGCACAGTTTTAGTCTGACCTTTGCAGCACATCACTGGCTGCACTTTGTTTATTCTTTATATAATTTAATGATAACATTTCAGTTACTCAGTTGGTAAAGGCAGTCGTCCACGGACAACAGGGTGAGTGGTTTGATACCCGGCCCTGGATATATGTCGATGTGTCCCTGGGCAAGACACCGAACCCCTAACAGCCCATTCCCCTCCCCAGCTGTGCAGTGCCGGTTCAAGCCCGGGAGAAATTGAGGTGGGTTGCGTCAGAAAGGGTATCCTGCGTAAAAACTGTGCCAAATCAACTTGTAGACAATGATCCACTGTGGCGACCCTGAACTCACAGGATAAGTCGAAAGAACAAAAAAAAAAATTAAAACATTTTGAGAAACGTGACCTCATCATTATCATGGCTGAAGAGGATTTTCTTTGTGAGCCTTTATTGAATACTGGTGGTCAGTGATACTGTACACAGGAAATGGAATGATGCCTTTAACTTTTACCTAACACAGAAAACAAGTTGAAACTTTCCTCCCCTCGGCTTGGTGGTTGTCAGGAAATCAGCACCAAGCACAATACATCACAGATGGTTCCAATCATTAGCAGTTTAAATAGTAGGTCATAAACAGGAGCTGACCAACATAAATTAGTGATTAGTGATTGGAATTAGTGATGCTGTGTACTAATGTTTCCACACCTGGCTCCTTATGCTGAGCCTGCAACTTTCAGCTTCAGCTTTTGTACATCTACATTATCAAAATCAGCAGGACAAATATGTCAGTATGGACAAACACACATTTTTACCAAGGTGAACTAGGTGCTACAGTATTTCTGGGCTGGTGAACCTTCTAAGAACTGAGCCACATCATTACATCATTATATATGCCAAGAACAAGAAGAAGCATTAATGTGTCCTTCCAACATAACGCTCTCCACCAATTATGCAGTGTTCCAACCACTTTTATCTGAATACAGTATAAATAAACTTTTAATGGTAGTATTTAGAAACACCTGTGGATGAACTAGGTTCACATGTTACATGTTATTTAAAGTCAGTCTGTTACAGGCTGCATTACAAATTCAATCAGCATCCTTTTCACTTCACGTCCTCCATTAATGAGGGAATTTGAAGGAACTATGCTGTTTGTGGGTGTTTGGAATATTAATTGGAATATGATTCTTTTTTTATCGATGACCTTTTTTAAAAAAAAAAAGTTGAAATCTAAGTAATTAAGGTCAACAAGAAGTAAATGGTAAATGGTAAATGTTCTGCACTTATATAGCGCTTTTCTACCTATTGGCACTCAAAGCGCTTTACACTGCTTCTTATTCACCCATTCACACTCACAATCACACACAGATTCATACACCGATGGGGGAGCTGCTATGCAGCTGGCCAACACTCACTGGGAGCAACTAATTTGGGGTTCAGTGTCTTGCTCAAGGACACTTCGACATGTGACCGGAGGAGCCGGGGATTGAACCAACAACTGTGAGATTGGTGGACAACCACTCTACCTTCCTGAGCCACAGTCGCCCAGTATCACTTTAAAATTCTTGTGTTAATTTTAGAGCGACATGAGAAGACAAAGGTCCAACCCTTATCATTTGTTCATGTTCAGCTTGTAAATGAAATTGCTGCCACCTCATTTACTCACTATGCTCATATGTTTCTAATGTGCCTCATTTCAGTTGACTTACTTGAAGATTTACAGATCTTTTGAAGAGAAAATAAAAAAGCAACTTTTTACGCCTCCCTCTGTGACAGTCACCTCCACACATTAGCACCCGACAGTGACCCCTGAAGTCCTTTCAATGTCCCTGCATGGGTGTCACTAAAGCTCATTTTCACATTAGACCCTGTGTGCCATTCAAAGATTGGAGACATTTGTCCCCATGTGGAATCTACAGATGACTAAATTTATATCTTAAAAGGTCCTATTGTTCCGACTGTAATCCCATTTCCCGCTTTATATTATTACTAGTAATTTCCCTTTCCTCCTTCACAGAGCTAATGTTGATGATTTAATTGTTTTCGTACTTCTTTCAAAGTGCCCCGCACTGGCCCTGGGAACCCACCGTGTCTCCCATTAGGGCCTGAGGGCATGGAATCCAGTGACACCACGTGTTAGTCCATGAGTAAGTGCCTCCATGTGTGTGGATCAGTAGGTTGGGTGTGTGTTAGTCTGCATGAAAGAATGAGAGTGTGTTTACATGTGAAATAGTGTGTGCATGTTACATGAGTGGCAGGCCTACTTTGTAGCAATGTGTGGGAAGCCAGGAACTTCCTCCCTGTTTTCTCAAAACCAGCGATTAGCAGCTGCGGAAATGCTAATGGCTGTTTTGATAGCCGCGGACTGGGGCTAAAGCATTTGTTTTGCTACGTAAGCCTGCAGAGCCCCAAGCCTGTTGATTTTAAATTATGAAGGGATAGTGCTGCCTCTGCAAAAAAAAAGCGCTTTCAACCAAACTCCTGTGCTCTTTTCAAAGTGCTGAGTGATTTAAATTTGCAGCTCCTGGGTTGGCTTTGTTGAGCTGAGAACGCCTGATTTATGTTCGTGGCGATATTGTCACAGAACACTTGAGGGATATTTAAGTGAGCTTGTCTGTTTTTTGCCATCTCTGACAAATGAGCTGCTTTTAGTTCACTTCAAAATGGAAAGCGTGTTGTGTGTGCGATGTTCCCCCACCATGCTAACATGAATCCCAGTGCAGAGGCTAGAGGTGCGAAGTCGACTTCAGCGACACATGGAAGATAAACATCAAATTGTAGGGACGTTTTGTTTCTGTTTTCCGAGAAAGACAGCCTGTCTGCTTTTTAATTAGGCAAGAAGAATGTGCCAGACTGATTACTCTTTGACCAGCGGCCACTCTTTGGAAGACTGCACAGGCCACCATTTACAAAGATGCTTGTTTAGGACCGTTGTTCTGTTTACACATTTAACACTTCCCCTGGCAAGATTTGAATAATGTGATAGTGAGAATGCTGCAGAGACTGTGGCGTTGCTGGTTGCCAGCAGCAACATACAGTCTAACTTTAATTGCAAACATTAATTAGCATGCATGTATGTGTTCAACCTTGCATTTTCTTGGAAATGGGAACAGTGTGTGCTATTAAGTACAAACGTCTGCCTCACTGATGAGTGAGTTCGTCTGTAAAGTTCTTCTATTCTTTGTGTTGTGTGCTGTCCATAACAAAACCAGGCTTATCCAGCTCTGGACACAAGAGAGTAGCTCAAGGGTCGGGCCCTCAAAGACCTGACCACGCATCGTTCAGTATGTTTGTGCTGAGCCTGTCCAGATGGTAGTAGTTAAGAAAAATTACTTTTTTCTCTGTCCTGTCGTTTTCTAAACAAGAGTCCCATTGTTTTTCTGTCCTCTACTCTATATTATTTATCTTCTTGTTCCACAGAATTTATTGGTGTGAAATCAACTTACTTAAGAGGACAAATAAAGACAAAATCAATTTGCAAGTGATTAGGATTTACGTTTCCTGTCTTTATACTCTGAGAGTTGTAATGTTGCCCTTAACCACATTTGTGGTTAATAATATTCATACAATGTATCATTTTTTACATTCGATTACTTTTTTAGAAGACATTACAAACTGGGCCGTAAAGAAAAAAATTCCAAAAAGTTACGTTTTTGTCTCATCAGTCATTGGCCTCAGAGTCTCATTCCTTTTGACAGACTCTCACATTTACAGTTACATGGTTGTTTTTTTCTGTGCCCATCTCTCATGAAACTTCCACTAGTAAAGATCCTGGGCAACAGGTCTGTCCCATCTCGTCCACAGACACCTATAACTCCTTTAAAGGCGTCACAGGTGTTTGATGGTCTCCTTCGCTCACAGTCACTAAGTATTTGAGGACAGTGCTCTAGGCAAATGTGTACCTCCCCTGACTTCTGCATTTTAATAATCTTTTATCATCATTAGGTTTACTATATATAAATGATTCATCAGTAACTGGAACTTCTGGAAACATGAAACACATTTACTGCAATCAGGTGATCTCTATTTAACTGTAACAGCATCTGAATGTATGTGTGTGCGTAGCCCACTACAGTGCTTACAAATGGATACCTTGTTCTGTTTAGCTACAAAATGATTAAATAGTGAAATCATTCAAATGTGATGGGGATGGGGTAAAGTTAAGGCAGCACTCTCACTGACCTGCTATGGCAGCAGCATTGACCCACTGTGGTGGTGCTTTTTAGAATCATGACAGGAAGTCAAACACAGCCTTCAATTAAGCAACAGAAAGGCAGGGGGTTCTTTACAACATGGTACCCATGTCCCCCACGAGTTAACATGACGTGACATCAACTTCACGTTCTTCATTGCCCACAGCAGCAGTTTAGGTGGGTTCCTCAAAAGAAGCTAGAAAACATTGCATATCAATGAATTTGGATTGTGGTAATCAGGTTATATTCTAACATAAAAACAGGTGAGGGCAGGTCTGCATTAAACTACAGACAGTGATCATCACCAGACGAATATAGTTAAAGATTTTTGATTCTAGAGGAAGTTTACAAAAAAGACCAGGAGGCACATTTCAGGAATCTGAGGTTGATTCAGTCAAACAAAAAGTGATTTGAGGTGAAAGCAAGCGATGTAATGTTTCTTGGGTCTATATAATATAACCCTAACACTCTCTGTATGTGGCAAGTGTGGGAATAGGAGCCACTGAAATAAAAAAAAAACAGTGATTGTGATGGTGGAATGGGTTCATTAACATGCCTGACAACTGACTGACTGACTAAACAAATCTATTGGGATTGCTCGACTAATTACCCACAGGCAAGGAAACATTCAGAGGTGGTTTTTCAATATCTATTTAGAAATCTGTTGCCCTCTATTGTTCATTTTTCTGTCTTTGTTTAAACATTATCGAGAAAAACTACTGCAAGAAAACCATAGAACATATTCTGTTATTAAGTGTTTCAAGCAAAATGTCATCTATAAAGTTATGATTAGTGATTTTCTCTCTGGCGGTTTTAGTTTTTCTTGACAACCCTAATAAAAAGACTCCACAATCAGATTTTGGTTCCTCTGTAAAACAGCTCCACTATTGTTTGAAAACTATTAAACAGACATCAATGACCCACACTGTTGCACAGGGTGACATGTTTCGCTCTTATGAACAATAAGCGCTCTATATTTTATCTATAAACAGACTAATAACACAATCTCAGAGCAGTATTGCATAGAGCACATCACTAGCTTTAAGTCTTTCTTGGCCAGCACCACAGCTAACATGTACCTCCTGCACCTGCATGCAAGGAAATGACTCTCCATGCCAACAGGTGGTGGTCATCTCTATTTGTCAGTCAAAAAGGGAAAATCAAAGATACGGATATACAAATCATAAAAATGTAATTAGATGCAGAGCTAACTTCTTCTGAATGTTGTCCTCAGTTTTGTTCGATATGGTCTCATTATTGAAATGTAAAGATAAGATCTGTGTGTGTCCTCGTGACTTTGCTGTTTTCATGCGTTTGTCAAGAGAGGGTTGCTCACCAATGTCCCGACATTGTCCAACGCCCGATGATCAGCTCCGTATGTCCCAGGCCTAATTGTTAATCAGGCAGGCATGTGACCTGCGGCCCTGTTTAATTCCTGGACCTAAGAATAATCAAAATGAAAAACCAGCAGTTAGCCTCTCATCAACACCACTGTGGCGTATTAGAGCAAGGCTGTTAATCCCAACTTCAGCGAGTCACGTGTCACACGGTCTCAACAAACACACGCTTTGAGTTTGACTTGTATGGCAGCCATCAGCATTTGACAAGAACATGAGCCCTCAATTTACCACCGCCTTTATTTATGAACTGTTGTTCATATAGCATTCCTCTGATCTTATGTCAAACTATTTTATGGCAAACTATGAGTTTTGGGTTTTGTGTATGTGAATCGGTTCTAGTAACTGGTGGAACTACATGTGGGAGTGATTTGGTCATTAAAGTCAAGACTGTTAGATGACTTTCTAATGGGCTGTGGCTGACTCCCGCAGGGTATGTCAGGGTGCGTGCTGAAAGGTCACAACATTAACACTACTCTGTGATGAGTGACAAAATGGAGTCAATGTGGCGTTCAGAGTACACAACTTGAGCAAGGTAAACATACTTATGCGCGCATACAAATGTGTAGGGGTGTGTGCAGCAGAAAAACAGGGAGGTGGAGAGGTAGCGTATGGGACAGGGAAAGGCAGAGCAGGAAAGCTACAGAGAGTGATTAAAACAAAACAACTTCAGTGCTGAGTCCACCAATTAGGGGTCAACACGGGAAAAACATAATAATCGTCTGCTGTCGGGACACACAGTGCATCACATTTTGCTTTATAAAAGTGGCTGCTGGCAGGTCAGAGTGCTCATACTGACCCCTGATCCACAACGTTACACCCAACAGGTGGATCCATATAAGCTCCTTGTCCCAAATCAGTGTTGATACATTTTATTCAGTCTGACTTACTTTTGCTCAATTTCAAATGCAGTTTTTGTATCATATGTTTGACTTGTGAGATTAGCAACTTAAGTTTACAAACCTGCATTTACTGTATTTACCGTTTTATTATAAAATTTTAAAAGCAGTTTTAAAGCTTCCTGCACACACAACCCTGTCTCCTAAAACATTCTACACAACTAAACTACAATCACAAATTTGTTGTTGGGAAATAACTTTTACTAACATAATGAAGATATGTTGACAATTAATGTAAATAGATTGAGACAAATATGTTCATACTGAAAATATTCTGGGACAACAGCTGTAAACATCCAGTTTTTGTAACTACGTTGTTGTTACACATTTTTATTGTTCGTGCACTTCATTCAGAAAATGATGTATGACAACATAATCCAGCTAGTGATTACGTTTCACACAATAACGTGATCGTGTTTGCAGTAGTTGCATTCATCCATCGATTATCATTCACTTATCCAGATTCAGCTCACGTTAATACATAATCTCACCATTGTGTATTTACAGTATATAGTTGTTGGCCTACAAGTTGTCTGGAGACATTGTTTAACATATGCACCATGTGTACATACATGTTTAACCTCCCTTCTTGCAGCGTTACAAAAACAAAGACGGAAAGGAAAAAACGATCACCAGAGTCCACACACAAAGGCCCCAGCCATCCAGTATGCTCACACCCAAAAACCTTTTTGCTATGAGTCAGTGGTGACTCAGTTTGGAAACTGGTTTGTGTTGTGTGTTTTTTTAGAGCAGCAACGACAAGTCTTCTGTCCTGTATCCTGACTAAATTCTGCCTTTTAACTAATCCTGTGCTGCACTTTTGTTTCTTCACCTCTACTTTAAATCCATTTCATCAACAGTTGCTATACTGTTCATCATAGAGCAGCTGACCAAATCTGTCACGGCATGAAGATAATAGTTCTCCTCACACTCTCATTAGCTCATCATTGGCTTCTGCCACTGAAGAAGTGCACACTGACTTTTGTTCCTTACATTACCATTTAAAAGCACTTTCTCTCTCACAGCCTCGTTGTGAAAAGAGGGGGAGGTTGATCGCAGTTTTCCTGCCTCACAGCCTGTGCTGCATTGTACTGTATGGGTGTTCGTGTGTGTGTGACAGGCCTTCACAATTGGGACCCCCCACCTGCTCGAGCCTAACCGCCTGGCCCCATTCAGGTGCAAATAGATCCAGCAAATTTACAGCCTGGCTTTATAGTGTCTAGTAGTTTTGGCTTCTTTATACTCTCTGGGTGCAGGACTGGGGCTCAGGAAAACATCTGGAGAGGACAATGGCCCCGAGGCAGCCGCCCCGATGTGCTCTTTCAACGATACGTACAGCTAACACATGCTACTCAAACACAACCACACACAATAACACACAGGCGCTTTATCAATTTGCTGTTTGACATTTTTACAGTCACGTTCAGTGAAACATGCCAGGGGATGTGGATGTAGTAGATAGTCAGTCACGCAGAGTGGACAAAGAAGGTCAACAAATAGTGTGAGTGTATCCAGCTACAGTCAGACACACTCACTCACATTCCTGCCAATGCAGAGTCAATGAGATTACCAGATTTGTACTGGTGAATTCTTAACAATTCTAGTTTAGCCTTGATTCTGCCAAAATACAGGGTGAGACAGTGACATCAATGCTGCAAGGCAGCCTGATGCCTGATTTGTACTTGTGTGACCTCCATACTTTCAGCATGGCATCCAGATGTTAGAAGAGAAAGTTATGTTTCCATCTGTGAGTGGGCTCAGTGAAGATGCAGCTAAGTTAATGTTTCTGTGTAGAGTTGCTTGTTCTCCCTGTATTTACATAATGCCTGTTTCAGGAAAATTCTCCCCAATGCTCTCCACCAAGATGCGGATGTGAGACTTGGTGTTGATCCCAAGGGTGCTGAAGTATTAGCTTCACAAAGCTCCTAAATAGCTCCGATGGCTCATGTGCAGAAGAGGAATCCCCCTACAGGGATGAATAACTCAACTTTAGTAACTAAGAAGAGTTCAGTTATTTCCTCATTGACTAATCTCTCTGCCAGAAACTGTTTTCAGGTGTTACAACCCAGCATCTGGTGGCCATATTTATATCCTTAGCTTGTGTGCATCTATGAGTTGTTTCAGGTGGGCAGCGTTTAGGAAGTGAAACTCTTGGTGCCTCATTTATCAACCGTGTATTTGCTCATTTCTGGACAGAGAATCAGATTTATCAATTTCTTCTTCTGCTTAAAAACATGCATGCAATTACAACCTCTTGTTACCTGGTGTATCAACACTTAGAGACACACAAACCTTAACATTACTATTAAACATATAACAGTGAGTTGTTTAATATAAAGTATTATCCATTTAAAGAATTTTGTATTTTAAAAAACTAAGAAAGTACAGAGGTTTTGACTTATTTCTATTGCAGTGCAGCAGTAAGGTGGACTGATGGCCCTTTCAGTAAAATGCAGTTGTAATAAATCTGCATGAACAACACACTGTTTTAGTAATAGTCATTTTCATTTACAGGTATTTCTTATTTATTTTCTGTTCTGCTTCAACTGGTAAAATATGCAACAATTAAAAAGCAAATCAATCTCATTTGTAATCCATGGGTTGTAAAGTAGTTTTTGCTGGGCATCTGATTTGTATTTGCAACTTTTATATTACCACATAATAAAATGAAAAATTGGTCAATCAATTGGGCTCAAATTGTCTGAATTGTTATCTACAAACCCCATTTCAATCAGGCAAGACACAATAATACTACTTAAGAAGTGCTAAATGACTGTCTGTTGTCTGAGAGTGTGTGAGTGAAAAGAGAATTTGGTGCTCAACTTTATAAAATACAATGACAGGCCTCGAAAAGAACAGTCTTATTTCGCCCAGGGGTCTAGACACTGATGGTGATGGAGATCGATGATGAGGAGAAGGATGGAGAAATGTGAGAGGTAGGAGTACAGTGCCAGTGAAGGATCAAAAGAGAAGGCGATTATTGATATGATGGCTGCAATGACTAACAGCAGGAGTCTGATGCATGGAGGATGATATGAGGCAGAGATAGAGGGATGCCAAAGGAAAGGCTGGCAGGGATCTGGTGAACATGACGGACGATGCATCCAACTGAGAGGATGAAGAAGAAATAGTTTGACAGCCATGAGGTGGTTGGTTCACAGAGGCTGTGCCGGAAACTGATGGGTTAATAGAGTGAGATAGGTTTATCGAGCTGACTGAGTTAGTAAGGGAGAGAGAGAGAAGAGTGAGAGAACAGGGTTCAATTCCAGAATGGTAGGGACTCTTTCTAAAATGCAATGAAAGCTCAAATCTGCTTTTCATTTTCCTGAAGCTTTAATTATTAGGCAAAAGTAGAAAGAAAGGTTTTTCAGGGTTTTGACTGACCAAAGTAATTAATATGTTAATATGTTAAGTAATATGTTTGCTGTAGCGTGTGCAGAATAAGGCCTGCGTCCTGGGAAAAGATGTTGCCCTGCTGGTTCTATATGTCTGTCAGAAATCCCAATATCTGCATCAGTAGTACCTTCACACATATAATCGAAACGAAGTTATCGAAATGCAAGTTATCGAAATGAAACGTTTCGGAGTGAGGCTGACTCCTCTAAGCAGCTTAGAGAATTTCAACAACCTATCTTTATTAGTGAGTTTCACAGCTTTTCATTTATCGTAATTCCACAGTGACTGTTTTTACAGACACTTAAATAACCACATTCAGATAAAATCAGCCTACTCTGTCAAAAAGTGCTGCTTTGCTTGCTAGTTCCTTTGCGTTACTCCTTGATGCTTCGTGTACCCATTTTTGGTGATCGATGCGTGGAGCTTTCAGGATAGTTCAATGGAAACCCAGACGCCTAAGACAATGATGTATTTTATCATCACCCCCATTGCAGAAACCAGCTTTCTCATTTACATGACAGTTAAGATATCAGCTTTCCATAGAAAGCCCGCTGTAACTTGCTTACGCCATTTAAACACACTGAATAGGTTTTAGGTTTAAATTGAAGCAGTTTTCATTTTTGCTACTGTAGTAATTAAAACATTTTATGGTCTTTAAACTTCCATTGTGTTACATCTTGAATTTTGCACCAGCATCATTTTCCATGAGATCTTGTGAATGGAAATACAAATACAACAGGCTTCCACAGAATTGGACCCACATTTAATATCATCTTTCAAACCCATTAAGCTAAGACACAGGGGAGCACTTCAGACCCGCACACAGGGAGGTGCAGAGGGATACTCTAACTTACACATTCAGCACTCGGCCCCTAATCTGCTCTTAATTCAGCTGTGCCTAGGGAGATTTTAACTGAATTACACTCTGTGACTCCTGCGCGCACACACACATACATTTCTTCTGCACGATACCACAAAGTCCTCAAGGTGGAGAAAAAAAAAACTGGATCTAGTTGAAGCTTTTCTATAGTGCAACATGCCGTCATCTCGTGAGATGAATCACATACGTGCATTACTGGTGGATTACTTTGTAACATGAGCACCACATTTTGGCTTTTTACCTCAAGATCATCACAACCAAAACTAAGACATCAGTCACTGCCAGGACAATGTTCCAGAGATGTGGAATTTTGTCTGTTAATCTGTTACTCTAACTGGACCTGCCAGATCGTATTTCATTGTCTAACTAAAAGATGACAGGTGAGCAGTGATGCATAACATGATTAAGGCTGTTAACCAATGGAAAACATTTGACATCTACACTAAAAAAACTAATTAGCTTGCTAGCTCGCACGGTTTCTCACATATTAGAGAAACAACACAAGGGTTTTTGTTTAACTTGTCATATTGTCTGATTTTATTCCTTCTCAAGAATTAATATATTTCATTAAACGCCTGCAATATCAGCAGGTTGCTGTGGGGCTGCTGATGTATGTGTGAGGCACTGAGATCTTTATTTCAGGTCTTGGTGGGCCTCAGTGGAGGGGAATTTGTCATTGTAAATGCCAGGCGGTTCAGTGGAGCAGTAATGAGAGTTAATGTGCTGCTAGAGAACACCCATCAATATAATGTGTAAAACCTGAAGGGGTGGACTCTGTGTTTTGGCTGCAGGACTGAAAATGTAGTGTTTGTAGATCCACATAGTGCTGATTCTGAATAAAACAAGTGATTCAAGCTGTGTTTCAGCTTCAAATACAGCAGTGAAGAAATTCTCTATGTTGCCGGAAAATGGTAATTGGATAGTTCCACCCACAATATTTCATACCTGTTCAACTTGTAGATTAAAAACAAAGTGAAAATTACTGTAGAAAAAAAGTTATGCCAGACTTATGCCATCTAGAGCAACGATATGGTTGGGCACCATATTTCCGAGGTTTTTAGGCCCAAATACTATGATTTCATTCTCAATTCTGTTAAAACTTCTCAAACTGCATTTCAATTGACTTCCATTTATGCGTGATTTTATTTTATTTGAAGGGGTGACCATTGTGAGGACCTGAAGGACCTGGTTTCCAGCTTGGTGTCTGGTTTTAGTTGACAGCAATTATTTTGACATTTTACATGTAAGCATTTGGCAGATACTTTTATCCAAAGTGACTTGCAAGTGAGGTACAGAACAAGCATTAAACCTTACAACACAGAAATTTTTCAGTTTAATGAGACACAGGTATGAGATAAAGCCGATGTTAAGAGTTTGGGCACATAAGAAGTTGGGGAAGAGTTTCAACTTCCACAGCTTTTTGAATATTGAGAGTGAGCAGACATTCTCCTTCAGGACTTTCCTCTCAGTTATGGCAAATCACCCTGGACCTGATACAGCAGATGATTCCCACATCATCCCACTGCTACCACCGTGCTTGATTGTAGGTATGATTGTAGTTTGCTTTAAACCAGATGTGCCAGGACCGCTGCCCTCTAAACTGCTCAACTTTGGACTCATCAGTCCACAGAAGATTCTCCTGAAAAGTCTGAGGATCATCTAGGTGTATTGTTGTTTTCACCTTATCGCTCTTCCATGATTCCATTTCTACTCTGTGTCTTTCTAAGAGCTTAGTCGTGGAGACTGATATTTACTGAGGTAAGAGACATTGCAGTTCTGTTTTCCTTGGAGCTTCTGTGACTTCCTGGATGAGTTGTCACCACGTTCTTGGTTTAATTGTGAAAGGTCGACCACTTCTGGGAGGGTTGACCATTTTTCAAAGTCTCCATTTGTGTCTCTCCCTGTGGATCTGTGGAGTCCCACAGCCTCAGCTCTGTAACCCCAAAATGAAGACTTTTACTTTGAGTGCGAGGATACTATTTCCCACACACTTTTCTTTTGCAATGGGCTAAATGTCACTTAGTGTGGAGGCAATGTGTAGCAGCTTTTTTACTTTATGCAGCATAAATTCATGCAATGCTTGCACAATTCAAGAGGCAAACTGTAAATGATGTTCATGTTCACTACTTAGGGACTGTACTGTAAATAGATCAACATATATTCAAACCAGATTGTTTTGCTCTGTGGCCCTTGACTTTTCACCCAGGCAGCCCTGCCAGTGCCTGCAGCTACAGGTCGTTCTTACTGGTAATCCTTCAGTTGGGGAGATGACAAACCTGCAGCTTTAAAGCTGGGTTGTAGCTGTGGCTTTAGTGCAGCCAATTCACTGCCCCGAAAAAAGATTTATGCTGTAAATCAAGCATTTATTTATTTATCTACCTGCACTCTTGCGAGATTTGCTCCAAGGCCTTTGCTAACGTGGTTTAGCAGCAGCACTAAAGAAGAAGGATGGGAGTAATTAGCATCACCTGGAGCTGTGCCATTGTTGCCACAGTTACCAGTGAATTATACCCTCCACTGGCTGACATGTACATCCAACCCTGCTATCTCTCACCTTCACTTTTTTTATATTCGTTCCATCGTCTTTTTATTTTTTTTTTAATCAGAGATTCTCATTTTTTACTCTCATAGCGTTTTGTTTCAGTGTTTTCAATTAGTTTCCCTCCGATTACCTGTCTTTTCTGTCCTTTCTTCTTCTGATTTGTGTCCCTTTTTGTTCTTTCTTGTTAACATCTACTTCATCTCACTCACCTTATTCTTTTCTCTGGTATTCACATTATGGATTTTTGGCCATTTTTATTTCTCAAATGTTTTCTCACAGCTGATTCACTGATTTCTTTGTTCTAACCTTTTTGTCCAGATATTTAATCACTTTTAATAATTCCTCCAGTGCAGACTCATTCACCTAAATTACTCAATTAACCTTTATTTTTTTTACCATTTGTCTGTCTCCTTCTTTCCTTTCAAAATGTTGCTTTATTTTTCATTAATCTTTCTGACCATCATTCGTTTTTTTGCCTTATCATTTTACAGTCTACTTTTTTATTTTGACAAATTCATCCTGGGTGCTCTCTCTGCTTTTAACTCACTTGACTCTTTTATTCTAAGCAACCTACAAGTGAAGGACACGCACACATTTAAATACCAAGAGCAAGTTACAATTTCGTTTTTTGCCCACGGACACTTTGACATGTGGACGGGGACCCAGGAATCAAACCTCCACCTTTGTAATAGGTAGATAACCCACTACCTCGTGAGTCATAGCAGGGCAATTTTTCTGCCATTTTTTTTTTTTGTTTTTCCGATAAATCACCATAAAAAGTGCCACAAATTTTACACAAACCATGTCAACTTTGATTCAGTATTATAGCTGTATTTACGCTGACTTTACGCTGTGTGACAATGACTCCAAGAGTCACTAATAAGTTCTTCAAATTCCATTTTATAGCACCTACTTTTCTTTCCTAGTATTACTTTCTATTGGACCACAGCGTGGCCAGTCGTAGCTCTGTACATTCACTGATGTGAAAACTCTACAATAGCTCATCAGTGACATGTCTGCCTCATATTTTGCTGATACCACACACAATTCAGTGAAAAATGCTTTATATTATAACAGTTCATTCACTTTAGCACCACATAAATGTATATCGTTCAACTGATTCATTGATGATTCATTCTGCAAAATGGGTAATAACCTAAAGTCCTGCTTACATCATTAGCGTAAAGTCCATTTCACACACGAAAGAAAAACAAAAAGCATCAACTAGAAAGTCTTGCTAACAGAGGGCAGTGTAATTCTGACAGTGCATTAAAGCATAACACTGTGCCATGAGACTTTATGCCAGATGCCCTTCCTGCTGGAACCTCCTCCCATTTCTATCTGGGATTGGGACGGGCACCAAGTGGCCCTTGATGGCTGGGTGGGGCCACGCCTGGTGGGGTGGGATTTGAGCACACAGCCTTCTGTATCCCAACCCAATGCTCTACCACCGAGCCACCAGTCCCCCTTATTATGACTTGTGCACCAGCCTTCTACTTATATGCTTATATGTAATCATGTTGTGAGATGGCCAAGTTAACACCTGATTAAATCCCACCTTAACCTGAACATGAATCTTTACATTTCTGTCTGAATCCATCTTGAACAACCAACCGAGGCTGATTGTGTAACTCACATTCACCTAATCCCAGTTTACATATTGTTTTAGCTTCAGTATGTACCTTTTTTCTTGATACATTTTTTTGTAGAAAGAAACTCCACAACTATCTGAATGTGGAGAGGTGCTGTCACAGCCTCCTGAGACATAGACTAACAGAACAGCACTGGCAGCACAACAGAGATTTTACCTGAGTGAGGCTCGCCGTTTACATGTCCCCTCTGCAGGCTTTAACACAGTATTTGACACCCTGGATAGATTTAGTTCTTTCATGCTTCTGCTTGGTTTCTAAAAGCTTTAAATTACTCCGGTAATCTGTACCATATTTATTCCATAAAATTAACTGATTAGCCACACGTTGTCATGCTACACATAGTTTAGCTGGCTTTGCCACCTAATGTTAGCTACTTCAGCTGGAGCCAGCTGCTTACCTTGGCAAACCGAACAGTCCAAAATAAACAGGCATGCATCAAAATTTATAAAGCTTTTGCAACTGCACACAGTTTGCAGTGTGTAACACTAATTAGTGCTCATCTCGGCAGCAAATTAACACAATAAAAGAGGTAAAACATGGAAGCCTGGGAATATGTCCTTGTTGCCATTTCTCTGTAATGCACCTCAACCCAGCAACTGTTGAGTTTATTTCTGCACCCATCTGACTGCAACAATGTGATCAAGTGTTTTCCTCCTCTAGCAGAAAACTAGAATAAGTGAAAATATGTTGGGGTATAGCAGCTTTTTTTGTGTGATTACACACACAAAAAAAGTCATGACAGGCAGGATAGTCCCTCATCACTTAATTTCCAAATTCCAGAAGAGCTTGGCAGATGCATTTTTTGCACTTCTTGAATGTCTGTTTTTCTCTTTTCACTCCAACCTACGATCTCCTCTTCTTCTCCTTTCTGTCCCAGTTGTTGCAGCAGGCTGCATCACTCCATAATTGTGGTTTATGTTACCCTGTCTCAGTTTAAAGTAGAATCAGGAGATGGTTAGAGGGCAGCAGTGCAAAGATGGAGAAATGGAAGGACAGAGATCAAATAAGAAAGAGGGAAAGAAAGAGGAGAGAAGGTTTGGTGCTGGCCTTGATGCCTTGAGGCGAGTTAGGCTCGGACTTGATCTGATTTCAGATCTGATTTCCAGGAAAGGAAATTTAGACTGAGAGAGATATGAAGACAGCAACGGCACTTAAACTCCAGTCGGACTGACTCCCAGTCCGATTTTCCCTTTATTCGTTCTATTTTCATCAACTTTCCATCTTTTATTTTGTCTTCAAATTATCTTTACACTCTTGCTTTTAATGGTCTCTGTGGTTCTGGCTCTGGTGTGAGGTGAGTCAGTAGATGGTGTATAAAGAGCAAAGGGTTTGGCCTGACAGTAGTGCCAGGAGAGGCCCACCTCACTGCCTCCCACCCAAAACCACTGTTTCACCAACAGAGCAGCCAGCTAAGAAAGCACTTTTCATGAATGTAGAATTGCAGTTGACGTCCATCAGCATTCAGGCAGTGAGAGACAAGCGAAATCCAGCAACCCTAAATCATTTCCTTACTCCCATCAAAACCTTCAAATTAGATTAAGGGAAAGAAAGAATGAAAGAAGGAGGGAAATTGTGATCAGAGCTCCAGCGTTTTATTGATTTGGGGCAGAAAATCCTATTTCATGGCGGTGTGGAATTCTGTTCCAAAAAGTTTTTATCGGCTCCCTCATCTGACTTTCAGAGGGATTTTTTTTTTTCATACTCTATCTCGCTCATTCCTATTCTGCAGCTTCCTGTTTCAACCTCTCAGCATAGGACTGCGAGCAGAGAACCGCTGACAATACACGGATCCCAGGCATTTGTTTTTTATTAGTCTTGCTATCGTGCCTGCATGGGTTGACTGTATTACCAGGAGATACAGAGTAATTGGACAGATTAAAACCTTTCCCTTCTCTCATTTGATAGTCTTGCTGAAACCGAGGAATGTCCATTAGGCCCTTGCATGTTGATTACAGAGACAAATCAGACGTCCAGATATCTGATGATAGGTGAAGTGGATTTTCTTATAGATGACTGCGGTTAAGTGTTCCACAATCTGATGCAGTGCTTATTTAACAAGGGCGGGCTGGGGCGTTGTTGGGGTGGGGTGGCGTTGATATGATTAAAATGTCACATGGAGCCATCAGATCCCTGGAAAGGCATCACAGAATAGATGATCACGGCTATAAGACGGAGGGGAAGTTACGGTTTTGACTCTTATATGACTTTGTCAGAGGCTAAAGGATGAGGATAATACACAGGTTTGCTCTGATTGATTCCATCAAATACATGTTGTAGGAATTATGGGGATATCTGCACAAGCAAGTCATATGATCTCAAGTGTTTGGAAACACCTGTTAAAGATGACATTTGCATTGCACACTGGAAGGCCCCAGGACATTTCACATTTGGAGGATGTTATGATGACAATGATCATGCACTGATGTCTTTTATAATTTTACCATCGTATATCAGATGTGTTTGAACTAATGTTTGTTTAGACTTAGGATCCTGTGAAGAGTTGCTTTTCAAAATTAAAATGTGCAGCGGGTTTTCATTCCTGAGCAGTTAAAAAGCTTTGCTTTGTCCAGTCCTCTTCTGTTGCATGCTGACACTTAAGATACCTGATTGCATTTCAGTGTAGTATAATGGAAACCGAAACAAGACACAGGAGTTTTCCATAGGAGGCCAGGGTTTGACTCTAGTGCAAAACATTGTGGTTCTTTAATGAGGATTGTTACACACCGTGTTGTGTGCTGTGTGCTGGTGTAATTTATTTTCTAACTTAGCCTTATCCTGAAGTTGCTTTCCCTAATCCTAACGCAGTTTTTGTGTGTGTATAAAGACGTTCTGTGGTGTCAAACAGTGGTAACGCTGAAAGAGCTGTTATCTGTAGGAGCTGTAGCAACAGGTTATACACTAATGTTCTCAGCCTCTTTTTTACACTTTCCTACACTTAACCTCACTCACTCAGAGCGTTTATCAAGGTTAATCATGACTTTTTCCCCCTGTTCAAACAGAATGGAACTGAGAAGGCATTAGAAAGGGAAGTTCACCGGAGAGGAAATGGAAAATATATGGTAAAAGGAAGAAATGAGAAAATAAACAGAGTATGTCATTGAAAAACAGTAGGTCCCATTCCCAGTAAAGTTTGTGTAA
Source organism: Channa argus (assembly GCF_033026475.1). Lineage (NCBI taxonomy): Eukaryota > Metazoa > Chordata > Actinopteri > Anabantiformes > Channidae > Channa > Channa argus. The sequence continues at coordinate 27,179,444 of NC_090205.1, forward strand.
CAAACAGGACATTGTGTAAAATGTTGGGCAAGAATTTGAGGAAAAATATATTCATAAATTAAGCAAATGGTCTCAAACTTTTACAGACTGAGGACATATTCTGTACACACTGTGACTGTGATGCAGGGAAATCCCCCAGTTGCTGGTTCAAACCCCTGGTCCTCCGCTCACATGTGGAAGTGTTCTGGAACAGGACGCTGAACTCCAACTTAGTTGCTCTCAGTGAGTGTTGGCCAGCTGCATAGCAGCTCCCCCATCAGTGTGTGTGAATGAGAAGCAGTGTAAAGCGGTTTGAGTTCCAATAGGTAGAAAAGCGTTTTATAAGTGCAGACTATTTACCATTTAGAGATGTAATTCTTAGCAAAGATTAAACAGACTGCATTATGTTCTCAGCATTGGCAGCAATGTCAACATGTCTTGTGTTTCAGAACCATAACACAGTAAACTAAAGAAATCAACAGGGGAGTTTCTATACCATCATATTCATACCGAAAACATAGTCAGGTTATAAACGTGTTGAGTAAAATGGAACTAATGATCAGGTGTTGATAACACTTTTTCTCTGCCCTTAAGATGCGATCTTTGCATTAAACTCTTGGCTGTTGGCTGTGCCCATCTCCCACAAGGCCATTATCAGACAACAAGTGCAGTTATTGATACGCTCTAATGCTGCAGTGAAGGATGGGCTGTGTGCATGTTGGAGCATCATTTATGGGGATTGAGGTCTGATTCTGTGATTCAGCCTTTCAATAACAGCTAATAATGCCTGGTGTCAACTGGCCCTGGAGTATTTCATGGTCTCACATCAGCTGACACCGGGAAAGATGCAACTAATGACTTTTTCTTTTTTCATTTTGCTGGTAAAGAGGAACTGTCAGTGTAGGGAAACATTATCCTCTTTCTGTTTCTGTATTACTTAAACTTTATTTTCTGGTTGATTTTGCAGCTGTTCTAAGCTGCTAGTATCATTCATATTGCCATTCACATTTCTTTCATTTCCCACATTAGTGGTGGTTTAGCTGCTGTTATGATAACAGAGCCAAAATGACCTGACCAGCCAGCCTCTTCCTCCCCTTCAGGCCGTCCATGTCCATAACGTCTGCCCTGTTGTTCTCCCTCCCTCTCTCTCTCTCACTCGGACTGTTTTTCTCTCTGTTCACTTGTTTTTATGCTTGAGCACCCTTCTCTTTTTTTTCTCTACAGTTTCAGATAAGTGTATTTATCCTGGCCTTCACAAATTACAAGTGTTTTTCAGGAATCAGGAACAAGCCAAGTTTTTTTCATGTATATTAAAACAACAGTAATGTGCTAAATGAACACCTAAAGACGTCTTACTGGCTACAATCAGTACTGGTTATACTGACCCTCATCACTTTGTCAATGGAAGTGATGTGGGCCAACATCCACAGTCCTGGTTCTGTTTCAACATTTATTTAAATGTGTAACCTGTCTACAGCAGTCTGGCTTTATTAAATCAAGTGGTTTTGTCAGTTTTTTTAGTATAAAATTCAGTTCTTGTTTTCTCCAACCTAAACACTCATAAAGGTCATTTGTTCCTACCCTCTCATACAACCCCTAGCAGAATGTCTGGAAGTAGTAGTCATTTGTTGAAATTGCACCCTGATGGCCTTGTCTCTTAAAATATGGGCGACTAGTGCCCCTATACCAGCAGGCATCTTGCACTATAAAGGCAGCTGGTGTTCTTTTCCATTATGATTAAAAAAAAACACAAGGTTATGCTTGTGAAACCATCACAGTTGAGGTTAGGTTTAGGTACTAAAATGTGAAGGTTCCAGCTGCGGGAAGTAAGCACTTCCTAAAATTCACACTTAATGATCATTGTCATGGTTAAAGAACTGAATAGTCAGGGTTATAACATGGTTCAGACTGTCTCCTGTGGGAAAGTCCACGGTTTTGTGTCCAAACCATCGACCCATATCCACTAAAGCTACCTCACATAACTCACATCGTGACACATGTCACAATGTCATAGGTTGAGTTGCCTGTATAATATGTTACTGTTGGTAAAGGACATTACACAAATATTTGTGGACTAACACAGCACAGCCCACCCTCTTAGATTTACCGCAAGAAAGGAAACAAAAAAGTAACAAAAAGGAGATGTTTTATACAATAAAACCCTGCAACGTATTTGTCCTTTGTCCTTTCCCCATTTTTAAATCACATTTTCATAACCAAGCTACCTACCCACTCATCCATACCTCTCTCTGTGATCTATAACCCCCTTGTATGTTATTTGTCATTTTCATGTTGTCTGGATTGTTACTCCTTGAACATGTCCTTGAGAGGAACCGATGACCAAAGCAAATTCCTTTTGTGTGTCACCATACTTGGCCAATAAATCTGAGTGCCACATAAAACTGTGTGTAGACACAGTATTATCCTGTCTTTTCTTCTAATTCTGAGGTAGGACTGTTGATTTCAGACAAATAGTGGAAACATCTTTTGGAGGGATCTCTCACTTTAAGACTAACTTTAAAGGCACACAGCACTAACTTTGTGTGTTGAAGTATTCTTAGCTAAATGTCATGTGGTGATGACAGTTGTTAAGTTACATCCCCTTTAACGTATTAAGATGCACTTGTTGTAGACAAAAAAAAAAAAAGCAGTGCGTAATGTGAGTCTTGAACTCCTGGCCAATGAGATAAGAGGATTAACTCTTTTTTTTGTGAATTGACTCTTATCATCTTGTATTCTGTGTCTCATCTCATCCATCTGATACCTCACTGTTTGTGTTTACAGCACAGCTAATCCCGCCCAACCTTCCTTTTCACACACTTCCTGTAGCTTTAGGCACTCGGATCAGGTGGGTGCACCAGATGTGATAACACATCTGTAACTCCACTGACTGAATCAAGCCAAAACATTCTCAACTATTAGTGTCAGAAAATACATCTTTTATTTTTTTTGCACAACATTATTTATATTGTAGATGAAATGGTTTGACTTACATAACCTGAAAGTGGCTGTTTCTCTAATTTAATTTGATCATTTTAAACGCACATGCAAAAGTGTTTTGTTATGAAATGGCTGCCTGGGGTTTGGACAAATGTTACAACTGTAACAAGTGTGTATCAAGTGTGTGGATTGTCAGTTGTGTGCCCACAAAGCCTACACCCTCATGCTATGACATTCAACAACATTTGTGAATAAATTAAATGGTTTGCATTATTAACCAGTAAAAACGTAAATGCTTTCATTTAAAGGTAAATGTATTTATGTGTTCCTGTGAGGGGAAATGTCCCCCAGTCCCAAGTGTAAATTACCCTTGAACCAAGTAACAAGTAACTCCAATGTACATTTCAGCTCTGAAAGTTTAGCACAGTACAATGATACCAAGTGTTGTGCTAATATGCATTTAACGAGCTCACATTGTCCTGGAGCAATTGCTATTTGTTCTTTCCCCACACACCAGGACGATTTCCAACATATTGTAACCTCAATAGGGATTCTGTATTAAAACTCCACGAATTAGGTTTGAAGTGTGCCATCATCGCAGATTGAACCATTTTATCAGTCTAATCAGGATGGCGAGTCTGGATCCAATCAGGCCCACATCTGTCCACTCCCCCTTATACAAATGGCTTTACTGTAACAACATGCTTGCCCAAATAATGACAAGGTTGAAACAGAGCTACCCCCAAGTGTAAATGAACTACAGAGGAATATAAACAGGAGGATTGATTGGAGTGCTGTGATGGAATGTAAAGAGTGTTTCATTTTGTAATAATTAAAAGTGACCTAACACATTATTGTATGATAAAATCTGAATGTTGAGGATTGTAGGGATTCTGTAGAATGTACATAAAGGACCTGCAAACATTTAGCATGTCTGCACTTGCTGATAAATATCTACAAACACACACACATTTTGTGACATGTGTGATAAAATAATGACAAACACCTGAATGAAAACACTGTACATGAATGTCCTGTCATGTATTTAGCCTTTATGTATTCAATGCAGCACTTTAATGCAATGTAGCCTAAAAATCCCCATCTTCAGCCGGCAGCTGGCTCTAATCTGTCTGAAGGAGTGTGTACTGCAGGTTGGCAGTGTATGTACTGCTCAAACAGTCCAATACAAGTTTGTTTGAATGCTGTTGTTGAATGTTTGTGTTTATAGTGGAACTTTGTGAGCTCCATGGATATGCAGTGCATGCCCCATGCATTTGTTAGAAATGAGCTCAGCCACAAGTGCATGATTTCCATCCATCCATCATCTACATTATCTTTGTTAAGATCTATAGCTCATGGTCCGTTGCATCCCAATCAGACTTTATTCACCAAGTGCATGTCTACAAGCAATTTTTGGATTGATACAAGATAGGAATAAAAGTTGTTTTAATAGCTAACTAAAGATAAGAAATAATGAAGCAGTGCAGTAAAGCTTTTTAAAGTATATGATTATATGCAAATATACGTATGCACGCAAAAAATGTTTACAGCCACCTTTACCATGTTCTCATAGCAGGCTTTGCAAATTTAGGACACGTTCAGACAAAGGTTTACTAATGAAAAAAAGTCCGAATTCATGTCAACCAAGCAAGAATGTCTAAAAATATTGAATCTTGATCAACTTTTTCTGCAACACAACATGACGTCATTTGGCAAGGAGCAGTGCACATGAACACGCACAATTTCTGCTGTTTATTTCAAGAACAGGTGCAAACATTTTCTAAAATGGAATAAAGACTAAAAGCTGTGACATTTCCAGCAGGAAACATATATAAATAGTAAATGGTTTGCACTTAAATAGCACTTTTCTACCTATTGGCACTCAAAGCGCTTTACACTGCTTCTTATTCACCCATTCACACTCACAATCACAATCACACACACACACACACACACATACACCGATGGGGGAGCTGCTATGCAGCTGGCCAACACTCACCGGGAGCAACTAAGTTGGGGTTCAGTGTCTTGCTCAAGGACACTTTGACATGTGACCGGAGGAAGTGGGGATTGAACCAACAACTGCGAGATTGGTGGACAACCGCTCTACCTCCTGTGCCACAGTAGTGTGACTGCAGGAGATGTGGACTGCAGGCACTTGCTTTAGTGTGTTGTCTTATAATGATAATTGGTTGGCAATGAGAACACAGAAAACCTTTTTTTTTCATCAGATAAAAGTTGAAACAATTTAACAAATCCCAGATTTAAATTTGTGAAAGCTCAAACTTTTCTGGCAACGCTGTTTGTTGAATTCAGCTGCCACAGTCTATGGTGCAGTGTATTTAAGTGTCTCACAAGTACATGAAACAACACACCTCCACCAACCCCTGCAATCTAGAGTTACAACTCAACCTTAAATGTATTTGACTTAAGGAGGAAAGTAGAGCACCCACATAAAACACAACAAAGAAAGCCCTAAGCAAACCTTCTCTTGCAGGCAGTGTGGGGCATGTGTGTGTTGGTGGGGGGTGGTTTGATGCACGTAGAGATGTGTTTATTTGCAGAGCTCCCTCTACCTGATGTTTGCTCAGAGATGAGGATCACAAAGCAGCTTTGCGGCCACGAAGAGCAGGATTTTACACCTTTGCACCTTGACTACACACAGGCAGCTAAGTGCTAGAAGGAAGGAACACAAATCATTTTGACCACACAGACATACACAGAGAATAAGCAATAACACAGATACCGCAGCTGTCAGAGATTATCATTTTATCTTTGGAGTCAACCTTTTAACCGGCTTTTCAGGCTTGGAGGTGACCTGGAGACATACTGGGCAGAGTGTGGTCATTCAAGTCAATAACTACTTTGTTGCATACTACTGCAGTAACATTTCAAACATCATCTACGTTACTGGAAGATATCATACTGACTCAAACTTGCATCAATGTTTTTATTTCTTTTTTCAAAGATTATTTTTATATTTTACTGCCATATACTTTGTGTTGGGTCTGCAAATTTCTGTTTGTGTTTTCGGGTCATACGCTCATCCACATGCTTCTCACAGTGGCCTAAACAGAATAAAAAAAATAAAATTTCTCCACAACAAACAAAGGCATTGAGATATTAGTGAACAGGCCCATCAGGCACAGCCCCAGAAGCCGTTTGAAAGTCACAGAGCTTGTTTAAAAAGCACAAACAATGTTTTAAACATTATCTAAAAAAAAAAGACAAAAATTTAATTCAAATCAGACAAACAAAGACGAGTTTTAACTGCCTGTGCTTCGTGCCCATTTCCGAATGACCCATCAATATATAGAGAGTAGAGACGTAAAGAATGATTGTTGCTGTAATGAGGAGGTGTGAAGATCCAGAATTACTGCATGAACTGATACAACATTATTACAACAAAACCTAGTTTTTTCTAAAGATCAGCCAAAGAGTGAAGCAGGCTGAGTTATCAAGAATTCTAAAACGTCTTTTTTTAATTCTCTTTTGTTACTAAGCCTCCTCTTCCCACTTTTGTGGGATTACAAAGGGGGGATTTCTTAATAAACATAGTTCTTTTGAGAATACCCCCGGGCCTCTATTAACGTACCATGAAATCTCTGCTTTTAAGAAAAACTACGAGTGTCCATATTTACTGAAAAGAAGAAACACGTCCCCCAATGCAGCTATGGGCTCACTAAAGTGTTTCTAAGCAACAATAAAACTCTGAGGCACAAAGAAATAAGCTAAACCAGGCATCACTCTTGCTAGGACACAACTCATTGTTAGTTCTAGTGTCCGTGTGTCATTTGTGAAAAATTAAAATACAAAAATATCACCAGACTTTAAACTAAAGTTTATCTATGAACACTTCTGTCGCCATATGTGGTTGGATGACATGTTTTACCCAATAGTTGGTTTAAAAAGATTATGGTCCTGGCTAAAAAAAAGCTGCATTTGAATGTTGGTAGGAAACCTGAGCACAACCAGTGGTAAAGCTTGTATTGTACGTAGCGCTTTAAAGAGATCCACCCTTCTGCTTAATATTTCTGCAGATTTCCCTTGTTCAAATCACCTCTACAAGCACAGACATGCACGAACATACACAGTGAGGACCACCAAAATGATGAGTTTGCACATCTGTTTCCTAACTCAAGGTCTCAGGGGAGACCCTCCAGCAGTTAATGGTCCAGTGATGCAAATGATGGTCTGATAATGTCCCACTGACCTTTAAGAGGTAAAACCCCTTTGCCATTAGCTCCCATTGATCTTCATTGATTTTCCATGGATTGTTATCAGGGATTTTAACCAGCTGGGCACCAGGCAGTGTTTTAGCTCAGCCAAGCTTGAATCCTCTGCGTCTCTAAGAGCCAGTCAGTGCTAATGCTGCAGGTTGTTGTCACTGCAGGGAAGCCTGAAAGTAAAGACTGTTTCCATTTGGTTAAAGACTAGACTAAATCCTGTTTCAGACATAAACTTTAGAAATTGCCAGGATGATCAGGTCCTGAGAATGTCTGGAGTTTCCCTTTCAGACATGTAACCAACATTGGGAAATAGTCCAATGTTTATTTTTGTAACCTGGTCGTATAGTACAGAATCTCGCGCTGTTCCTTGAATTTTATGGATTTCCTGGTCTGCCCTTACCGACAAAAGTTCACAAATTTCCTTGTCCTTCCAGTTCCACATTGTTGTAGTGTTTGTTTGAATGAATGAGTTCTTTACCTTTGCGTGTTTGTATTTGCCCGGTTTCGCGGCAGTCGCCGCAAACGAACGTGCCCACTCTCTCATGGTGAATTCTCCAGAGTATTATCTCCTCTATTCACAAATGAGCTCGGTTGGAGATAATCCGGAATTTGCACAAGGGAGCCGGCCGAGTAAAATCCGAGTATGTCAGGGCCAGCAGTGTTTGTGTTCACATATACACCCTCCTCAGAGAAAGTCTAGAAAATGTCTGAATTCCTGAAAGGAGCTTAAGTAGGAGAAGGTCTAAAATCAAAGGAAAAGTCAGATGTGCTGTGATAAAGCTGATCCTGAGTGTTGTCAGCGCAGCTGATGCTGACCTCAGATTCCTGGAAAAGAGAATTTGATACAAAGATTATAGAATGGCAGTCAGATGTGATTAGGGATTAGTGTCAGCTGTTACACAGAAAAGTATGAAAAGACAGAAAGTGGACAACGAGATAAAAATGTATTCCCCATGGAGGAAGATAAGAGAACCAAAAACGGGTGTTGCCATCCTGGTGAACCATTGGCCTATGACCTTAATGCAAGTCCATTTGGGTATCTTTTTACATCACCTCCTGTTGTTAACCTCACGTTTCCTGACCTTCTTTCTACTGAGAAATAATACAGAAAAGGTGAAGTATCATTACAATTACTTTGGGGAAAAACATCAAACCATAACATTTTAAATAGAGACCCTAAGACTATATGTAGAAAAAAACGTATCTTTATTTTTGACCCTAATTCTCATAGGGAGCTGGTGAAGGTTTATCAAAACCATCTTAGGGCAGAGCCACACCAAGCCACATTCAAATAGCAAACAGCAACAAAGGCAGACTGTTGCGTCACCTTATGTTGCTTTTGTGTGGCCCCAAAATGGGAACTTGAACACACATAACAAAGAGTAGGGCGACTGGCCTTAATGTTGGCCAGCAACCGACTGTTAGCTTGGTGTGTCACGGCCCAAAGGAGTCAGATAAGAGAGCTCATCACTGAAGGCTTTATGTTGAAGAGCCAGAGCTTTATTTCTGACCCTGAATCTCTAAGGTATCTTGGTGAAGGTTCATTAAAACCACAAGTACACAAGTTTTGCTAAACAATATTCATGTGGGAAATGAGATAAGTTTATTTAGATTATGTGTCAATACCTTCTAAAATTACCCATCGACAGACTACCCATTACCATTGAGCATTTTCTGATCTGACATCCCTCATGTATGTTAGTTCCTTCCAAAACTCAGTAATATTTCTGGATATTTTTTAAGAGTTAATCACTTGAGGGATTTCTGTGCTCCAATATATTAATTCCAAAAATGTTTATCTGGAAACAAACATATCAGAAAAGGTTTGAAAGCCCTTTTAAACCCGTGTTTAGTTTCCAAGTGGTATTTGTTTCAAGCCAAAACATCACAAGACACTTTGCCTTCTGCTCCTATAGAAAAAAAAAGAGAGCAGCCAACACAAACATAAAGTGTCAAATAGAGGGAACATGAACAATGAAATCGCTTTTGGAAAGTGGAAAGTAAATAAAGCCTTACAAAAAGAAACAACATGAAAGGGTCAGAGCTCATTCAAGCTTATGGCCCTCAAGGCTGTGTTTTCTGATGGAAAATGAAATATTTTAAACATTATACCTTTTTTCTTTTTCCTTAATACCACAGCAACAGAGGCGAAGATAAAGGGTTCATCCGGTCCTCGGTTTCCCTTGGGTATACTGTAAGCTATCACATCAGCCGGATTTGCACCTTGTCACCCATGTATGACAAAATATGTGTGAACAAATCATGGGCTTATTAACAGGGACAATCTCGTTGATCACGGTGAATAATTAAAAACAAGTCCCTGGCCAAAACTGGCCAGCCAGAAAGAAGAAATCCGTGGGCAACACACCGGCCTTACATGCATATACAGAGAAGTAATAAAATAAACAGGCGAAGAAACATTGTCACCCCTCATCCTTCTCTCAAATGTGAAAGCTCTTGATGTTTATTAAACTTTTACACCTTCCTCTCTCCATTTCTTTCATTCTTTTTGTGTTCTTCCGGGCTGGTCTTTTCTTCCTCCTCCCTTTCTTCTTCATCCCCCCATTTCCAAACTCAGCAACCTAGAGCTGGGCAAACAGCCTGACAGTAAGAAGAAAGTGGAGCGCGAGGAAGAAGAGGCAGACGTGGAAAGGAGGCATCAGATGTTGAAACTCAAGAGGGAAGAAAAAAAAAACACCATCCTCCCCCCTTCCGTGCAAGACTTCACGTTCCATTAAAAGGATGGAGGAAGGTGGAGGTGGTGGTGGGGGAGGAGGTAAAAGAGAAAGGAAAACAGTATTGATTGACACTTGGGGAGTTAATCCCCGAGCAATGGCTCATGGAGAGTGGAAGGAGCCTCACAAAAAGCAGGGATCAGTGACAGAGAAGAGGTGGAGGCAGGAGAAGTCAGTATGAAGAAGAGACAGAGACCCGAATAGGTTCTTTATAATGAATAGCTGTTGTGTTAAGACACACAGGTCACACTGGGGGGATTTACAGAATATATTTTGAGAACAGGTGTCACCAGGAGTTTACAGAGATTTGCTAAATGAGCAGGTCCAACAACATGTCAGTCAGGTGAGAGTTGTAACATCAGACCCATGTTTCAGCTGGAGCGTGTTCCCTGATGTTCTTTGCCAACAATTCGAGTCCTCCAGCCTAAAAGCCCACATAGATCATTTGTCCCTACCTGCTCTACAACCCACATGAGTGTTTGAGCTCCCGCAGGTTAGCAGTGGTACCAGACAACAAAATGGCACCTTCCATCTCTTACAATGGCACTAAAATGACAGCTAGTTTTAGACTATTTTTAGACTAGACACTAAGAAACGCTGGATTACCACTGTGCAAACATAGTGGTCCGGTTGGGTTTAGACACAAAAAAACATGGGTAAGCCACCCGTCACTCGCAGAGTCACATTTGTTTTATCGTTGTGGTCACAATAGCAATAACGGTCCTTGATCTTCAGTCACCTGGGGGGGGTCCTCTGCTTTGTATACCATAAAAAACAGTCAGGGTCATTTATTATCAGGAAGAGGGTAAGAGTGGTCGCCCATTAACCACAGGGCACATCGAGGCCTGACACCCCATAGCTATATGTCCCTGTACACTGAACCCCTAACCTGTTTAACACCAGCAATTAAGATTGAAAATATTGGAAAGTGGCACCAAGCCTAACAGTATTATTAGAGTATTATTTTTACAAATTTACTCAAAGTTTAATTAAGTGGTTTCCCATCATGGCCAACATTTTCTGTCTTGACTTTTATGCACTTCACCCAAGCTTGCAACCTTCTGTTTCCATCCTCTCTTTATTTTACCTGTAGTAGACAGTTCCATATAACAATAATTTCTATTTCTTGTCACTCTTGGCATTTTTGTGTAGTTTGTATGACCAATTTAAATTTAACAAATTGCTAAAGCCCACTTTCACCGTACCATATCAGTATGAACATTAAAATGAAATGGAATTGTTTAGATGCAGTCTACTAAATTGTCAAATGGGCTGCATCAGCATGTTTTTTTAAATTCTACCACCTTTCTTGTCAATGCCATCTCTTTGAATTTCAGACCTGCATTGCTGTCATTCTCATTGCAAACGTTTCTCACCAAAGAGTATGCCAACTTCAATTTTGGTTAATGTTGTTATTTAAGTTAATCTTGAGGTCCTAGCACAAATCTAGGACCATGCTTCATTTATGCTCTTAGGGGTGCTAACATCACCCACTGTTTCCAGGAAGTGTCACTGACATTTACGGCTGTAAAAAAATGTTGAAAAACTGACAAATGTGAAATGCATGCTGGGACACTTAACTTGAGCTAACTTGGTTAGCATACCAAGAGCCACAAGGGCCAGTTGATGACCTTTTTCATGAAGACACATTTGGAAATGAGCAATCCATTTCTTGCCAGTCAACTGATGCTCAACTTGCCTGCATACCTGCCAATCAGTAGTCCATTACCCCCAGAGGTAAAACCCGACCTCTAGTCACGTTTTATTGTGTCTGTATCTTTAGTTAATTATCTGGCATTTGCCTGTCAGGATTTGTTACCAGCCAACCCTTAACACACCAGCGAATGGGCCAGTTTTTTTAGTAGGCAGGGTAGAACAGTTTAATCACACATACTGTAAACCTGTATACTCACCATTATTTGACCTAATTCGGAGACAAACTCTCCCCTGCTTGCAACACACTCTTGGTAGAGATAGAGATGGTGGAGGTGCAGGGGAGAGAAGAGAAAGGAAATATTATTGATTGACACTTGGAAAGTTAATCCCCTCACAAGGAATCATGGAGAGGGGCAGGAGCCTCAAAAAGAGAGGAATCAATGACAGGGAAGAGGTGGAGAAACAAAGAGTGAGAGAGAAAACATACAGGGGCTGGAAGAGAAGGGATGAGATGAACAAGAAGCAATAGATGCATGCGTTTTTCTCTTTGTGGTATAGAAAGGAAAGCACGGACTACTCTGGTACACTGACACACTGCATTCCAATGTGTCCCCTAGGTGCAGATAACACCAAGTTTTGCCTGCACATTTGGAAAGAAATCTTGTATCATGGCTTTATGTCCAGCCCCACTCAACAGACAGAAGATGAAAATGGCTTTGCTCCCTTTCTAAAATCATACATCCTGGGAGAAACAATACCTATAAGTGGAATATGTCCACAACAAACTTTCCTGATCACCTGCAAGTTTTCCCCCTGCAAAGTTCTAAGGGTCCTACCCTTCTGTTTTGTTGCAAAGGGGTCAACATTCCTTCACTCCAGGCATTTGCCCACCACCAGTGCATCAGGGTTAGAATGAATGCCTCCCTGCTACACATGCCTGCAAATTCTTAAAATAAAGCTGACAGGCATTGCACCCTGCACTACTCCCCTACTCTTTTGGACAGGAGTGAAACTAATCATGCTCAACCTCCCAAGATGGCGCCGCGAATGGCAGCCACGGTGCTTAGCTCTCCAGTGTTTGTACTGTTTTTGTTAGTTTTTCTTAGCTTTTTGCATTTATCTTTATATTGTATATTATTCCTTTATTCTTATTATTTGTTCTTGTATTGTCACTGTCATTCTGTTGCACTGTGAAGCTTTGTCATCAAAACAAATTCCTAGTATGTGTAAACATGCCTGGCAATAAAGTTCTTTCTGATTCTGATTCTGATTCTGATTAGAGTTGGATTTTGGGTGTGAACTGGCATCTAGATTCTCAGACCTATTTCAAGATTTCAAGGTGGATTTTTTTGGGTTAATCCAAAACTGTTCACATATGTCCCACCATCCACGTTGACTGTACCCCATCAAAGTCCTCCAGATCCCTCCAGGACGTCTCCGGGTCATTTATTAGCTGCTGGTGTTTAGCCTGTAGAACATTTGGTTGCACATCATCCTGCTGTAAGCATTTCGTGACAAGTTGTTTGGTTGATTCTCATGGTATGCAGGACCAATTCCTTCTACTTTGTCGCCTGGACAAGTCTGAAGAGACAGCAGAAGTTGCTCAAGAGGGTGTATGTTGTCATAACAACAGCAACAATATTACCATAACCTTTTACATTTTTTGTTAAAGTCTCCATACCTGCCTGTCCATTATGACATACTGTCAGTGAGGTCATGACATTCATAACTTTGCTGGTCATCCTGCACATGCCCACATGATCACAAGCCTCTGACAGGACACTTTAGACCCAGATGATTTGTCTGCTTTTCCCTCCCAGAGCAACTCATGTGTCTTTATAGTGTGTCTCACCTACCAGCTGTTGCCAAATTACCTCTCTAACTGTTACTGTTCCAGCTTGTCTTCTCATGGGTTCAACTCAAAAGCTGATTTTTTCTCTTTTCATAAATTGACCGATAGGCCAAATTATCTTCCTTATGACTTTAACCCAATTTAAAAATAAATCCTAAAATATTCCAAATGTCATAAATCATTAAATAAATGTAGCTATTCAAACTGTGGATCATTGTTGAAAGTGCACATGTCTTAAGAATCCCTGACCACACCGCCACCTCCAATCCCACTACCTTTCTTTTCTTAAGATGCACAGTTCTAGGATCACTTAAATCCAAATCCACACACCACACACACATACACAGACACAGTCATGCACTCACTCATACATAAAACACTGGGCCCCAATAGACTCCATAGACACCATTTTTATATAGCATCTCCTGCTAAGCTGCAGATCGATCTTAAGTCACCATGCAACATTAACAATGCTCAACTGGCCTTTGTGAATGCTCCAGGAGGGGGGCGCGTCCCGCTGTAGACTGACGAGCATCATGACTGGGAGGGCCAGGGCTTGAGCTATGGTTTATAGTACTACTTCACAGAAGGGCTTTATGACTTAGGCTGTCTTAATGAGGGGGAGCAACTTAATATTTTAACGCTCGTTGCTATTCTTCAGCCATATGCCAGTGTCAACCTGTTCATGTCAACTTATTGTGAAGAGACTAGGGGCGACGGTTTAAGAGTGTGGGGAGAAGTGAAGGGGGAGGGACGCAAAGAAAACATAAAGTTTAAATTACATCCGTGTTGTTGATGTTTGAGTGAGAAACAAAACTAATCATTCAGTGTTTAACAACTATTACAATGAGCCTGAGCAGAAGACCATGTCTTTGCAAGTATAGCTAGTTTTAATATTCATTGATTTAAATGATTTGGTGCTTTCACAGTAACTTTTGAATCAAATTTGATGCACATGTCATCAGCAAGAAGGGTTTGATCTTATAATTAGAAATATTCAAGTGAAGTGTGGAAAATTTTATAAAACGTTTAGAAATTTAAAGAAAAATTTGAATATGTGGGACATGCACACAATATACTGCAGGGTGTCATAAAAGAAAAAGGTGAAAAGCAGGTGTAGGAATCCTCATTTGGGATCGAAACACAAAACCCATCGAAAGAGGGAACGAGGTGGGAATATTGGCAATAAAAGAAGAAGAGGAAAACCCTTTAGAGCTGAAAAAAAAAAAGACTCTGACAGGAAACCACCCATCTGTGGCCATACAGCTGGGGGCCAGACAGGGTGGACCCTGTCAGCATGAGTGTGTCTATGTATGTGTGTCGGCTTGAGGTGAGCAGGTGGGGGTGGGAGAGAAAAGCCAAGTCACCGATGTGGAATGCTGTCTTCACGACAACAAGCTATCCGGGACATGACATTGTGGAGCGGGAACTGACAATTAACCTGTTGGAACAAAAGTCCTCATGGCTCGGCACAATGAGCGCAGTTCTGACAGCTCCCACGGCCCCCGCTAATGTCTCAGTGTTTTTATCTCCTTGCCACATCTGTCAGAGATACCCTTCACTGCACCTGAGCTATGTGTGGAAGATGAAAAATACTCAGTGCATAGATACATGGCTCACTTGCACTGGCTTAAACTAAAATTATGACAAGTGTATCTGTTTTCACACACTCACAAAATATAATATAATAATAATTAAAAACCTTTAACACATCTTTAGTATGTTACAAATTGTAATGCTGTTGTGTTTCTAAAATCACACATTGTAAACACTTATGAAGAATTGAATGGCGTCTTTGTTGCAGTAACAGTTTCATAGTAACGAGAAGTGAAAATATCCGAGATCCGAGCATAGTATTGCTTATTTTTACAGGACCATAAATTCTAATTTTCTTCCAGGTAATCTCGTAATACGTTTTCTGGAATGAACCATGTAATTTTGTAGTAATTTCTGCTAGATAAAGTCTGGTCAGTTGATACAGCCCCATTGATTTAATAATAAGCTGGGACAACCTTGATTTCATTCAGAGGAGGCCAATTGAGCTAAACATGCAAAGCATAAAATATGTCTACAAACAAATTTGCAATAATAAATGAATGAGTAAGAAATATTTCCTGGGGGTTATATTAAGTGGATATTCATGTTGAAGTCAAAAATAAATTAACTGAACTAAGTGAACCAACTAAAATAGATTTTTTTGTAGAATTTGTATTTCTCCTGAAATCGAAACCAATTTAATGGTTTGTTCCACGAAACCATCAAGAAATGATTAGGAAGCGATGGACCTGAAATATAAAGCGTTGTCCAGATAAGAGTTGTTTAAACGCCAAAACCAGAAATGTCGAGCACATTTCAGGAAATGTGTTTATAGAATATCAAAAGATCCTGAGAGTAAAGTTTGGGGAGGTAAATAAATGGAACAAAAGCAGTACAAACAGTGCCAGTGTTCAGATCAGAGTAAACTTAATTACAATATAAACTGCTTAAAAGGAATCAATTTAAATAACGTGTGAACTGCAGATCAATACAAATTCATAATCAATAATATCAAAGTGGTTTGCTAATATATAAAAATTAAATGAGTGAATGTCTTGTGGCAACAGACACTGTTCAATTCATAAATTTGATTATAAAAAGAAAGAATTAACTGAACTTAATCTAAAGGCAGTTCAACCGTGTCAGTGTGTCTATGTGTGTGTGCGGGTGTGTGCGTGCGTGTGTGTGTAAACTGTAAGTGAGTGGGCACTATATTAACAATAATCATGGGTCTGTATAATAATGAACTGTGTTAAGTTCCTGCTAAGTGAAATGAAAATGAGCTGCCTCACAGTGTAAACACTTTGTGCTGACATTTACACTGAATGTGTTTATTAACCAACATTTTCAATTTTCATAGTTGACTGATAAGAATAGCACATTCAATTTAAACTGCAATGTTTAACCTGGAAGAAGAAGAAGCGCAGCCTTTATAATCATAGAGACTTATCATGAAGCCAGTGGGCATTAGAACACCAGTCTGGAGTTGAGCTTAGTTTTCTTGGACGTGAATTACAATTGACAATGTGACGACATGATTTGTTTATAAATTCACTTATTTTATTGAGGATTACAATATAGTCTGTATAGTCTGACAAAATATTATAGTGATTTTTCTGATAATACATAATTCTAAATGTTTTATTGCATTTCATTGATTTGGATATTTATTAACACATTATATTTTACATTTTCATACTTTCAGACTTTTATTTTGGGGTATTTTTTTAATGAGACATTCCTATTGCTAATTCTACAGGAGCTTTGTGAATACTTTTTAATTATACACTACTCACAAAAAGTTAGGAACTTTTGCCTTTCGGGTGAACTTTAAAGAAAATGTAAAAAGTTCATGCAACAGTGATATTATATCATGACAGTGGGGCATTTAAGTAGAAGCATGCAATGGAAATTTCTTCGTCTCTAACAATTTATTTTAACAAAACCTAACAACAGTGGTGGGTACTCCACAACAAAGATGTCAATTTTTAGGTGTCCTCTTGGTCCCATGATGTCAAAATGTGAAGAGCAAGATAAAGACTGTCATTGAACAAGATCATTTAGTGGTTGATTCGTGTTTCAGAAATGATCCACTAATCCTTTTGTGATTTTTTTCTGTTAATCACCTTGTTAGAGAACAGCCTGTTATGCAATAAGTACTGAAACACTGAACAGTTGGATTGCATTTTAGACGTGACTCTCACCCGAGACTCAAATATCCTTGTCTTTGTCAGTAGTGTATTGTGTAGAGGTGCTGTCAAATCTTCTTCCTCTAAGATGAAATATGTTTAGCAAACTGTGTAACTAGCTGCACTGGTGATGATTTAGGTGAGTTTAAAAAAACTATTTTTACAGTTGTTTATTTTGTGGCTCTATATTTTTTAATACATTTGAATGACTGTAGAGAGCTATTTTCAGTTTGAGACAAACAAATCTATTTTGTAATTGTATGTGAAATTGTATGTCAAACTAAAATAATTTGAAAATTGATTTAAATTATTAATTTGGCTTTGTAAAATCTGAAAGGTCAAAACCTACTTTTTTACTTTTTAAAGGCTCTGTAACTGAATTATGTGTGTGTTTGGTATGTGCAGACCAAAACAGCTTGTTGTGAACGGAATTTTTCTAATTTCACACTCCACATTCAGCCAGTCTCTGTTTGACTTCACTTTTTAACAGTCTTTGTTGTATAATAGGGGTGGAAATGCTGAAAGTTCTTATTCAGGAAATTACCCTAGTGGACGTGTAAAATGGATGCTAGGCTGGCAGTATTTACTGTCATTGATATATTAATTAACATTTGTGTCTTCAATGGTCCATTGTCCGTAAGAAACCCAGTGTGCTGCCACTTTGTCACGTGAATAAATAAGCTGCTAACGTCCAAATGTCAGCCACAATGTAATTAGTGATCAGTCAGCTCACCTTAAAATCAAATGCTGGGGTCTGCTGGGTGGCTGTTAAGCTCCTCGGGACTCAGAAACTTACCACCATACAGCTGAACAAAACACATTTTACAAGTAAAATCCGTGACAACTCATCTTGTGTGTTGATGCATGTGAGTAGAACAGTAGAGTTACAACATCCAGTTAGCAGGAATGTTACCTTTATTTTGTGCTGGGTGACACAGCACTGACTCAGCTTTGTATTAATACTGAAAAAACACAATGAACAAATCTGCCATATGTTTATTTTCATCTCATTAAAGTGTAATTTTTTTGTTTTTGTTTTCGTTTTTTTTTTTTCTCCACCCCTTGAAAATGTAAATGTGCACAGTAGTAACACACACAAGCTCTTTATCCACCTAAACTGTCAGATCAAATATGTGTTGCTTCTGCAGCATCTTGACTCATTCACTTCACATCTGAAAACAAACTGTCAGACAAGAAAAAGAAGCCATCATTCTGGCTCATTATTCTGGGCCGTCAGCATTTAAACACTCCCAATCTCCACCTATTCTGTGTCACGTTTGGTGGAATAAAACCATAAAAAGGCTTTTTGTTCTTATATGTCATAACATTGCTTCTAACCCGCCACGGTGAGAGGCCAGCTGCTGACGACTTGGGTTTCCGTCTGCATAAAAGCTTTTTTTTCAGGTGCATGTGTGTGAGTTTGAGGTGGGGGTGCATGTGTGTGTCTGGCTTCCTCCTGTGCCAGCTTCAAACAAAAAAAGGTTTTTAGGTTCTGACACCTCTGACACCCTTGAAGTCCCCACAATAAATGTGTTTTGGATAGATGTGTGTACGTGAAAGTGAGACAGAGAGACAGGCTGAAATTTGATCACATTAGTTTAACAGACTATTTGTGGTCTTTTAAAGCATTTTTTTCAGGGGACACACACACACACACACACACCAACACACAAACACGTACAATAAAAACATGCAAACGTAAATACGAAGCCACAGATGCAGAAATCACACTGAAAGGGACACAAAGAGCATTCATGCAATAACCACATCATTAGATGACACATACACACACATGCAGACATATAGTCTGTGCACAGCCTCTTTCTCCCTTTCTCATGCACACAAGCACACAGTGTGGTGGTCTGTTGTATAGCAGGAAGGGACGGTTTAAGCTTTCCCAGGGGAAAAAACAACACAGCCTTCAATGGACATTGTTATTTAGCTGTTTTCTTTAAGGCATCCTCCCCACCACTCCTATCTCCCTCTCTCTTCCTCTGCATAGTAGTCACCATTAGAGCTTTGCTAATAAGCCCAAAAGCACTCTGCTTACATGGGAAAGTTCCAGTGTGTTGTTGAGGTCAGGGACATTACATTAGTGACATTTTGTGGTGACCAGTAAAGAAGTGTCAGGTAGATGTGGACTCTTTAGCAGCACCGCTTGCAGGATAATGTATCCTGTGGAATAGTATTTATAAGGAGATGTAAAATTTCATTTGCATAGATGTGTGGATTATACATATGTGTGTGTATAAACACAACCCCGTCAGCTTTAAATGTAACATCTATCTCGCAACCACAAATGATATAGTAGGGAATGTAACTGTAATGAGAATATGTTATTAATTCACAATGACAGGTCCCCAATACCTTTAGACTGAAGATATCAGTAAAAATGCTCCTATATTTTTTTTAATTTACATTTACATTTAGTCATTTGTCAGACGCTTTTATCCAAAGCGACTTACAAGTGAGGTACAAGGCAGCACAAATCTAAGTAAAGGAGAAAAACATCAACGCGAAGTCCTATCAGAAAAGTCTTTTCTGATCATACAGAACAACATCCAGTTTTTGTCACTGCAGCATTATGTACCTTTTTATGGTTATGTATATGGATTCTACATGTAAGTGAAGGTGGTTTAGATTTAGAGATCACATGTGTGTCGAACGCATCGACAAAGACCACAAGCAACAGTCTACCATGTTTTGTGCCTGCAGAGGAAATAACTCTCCATACCAGCAGGTGGCAGTAGTCTGCGTTCTTCATTTAAAATGGGGGGACGGAGTCCAGGACTCTCTTTCAACAGACACTTTATAGCTACTTCTAATCAAGATTATTTTTTAAGCGTGAACCTAAACCACTAGTTGTGCCTTTTTTTTTTTCTTTTCACTTGTGATTATGGCGAAAAGTGTCATGTAAACGACATAGTAAACGTAATAGTAAATGGGTCTTCAGTCTCTCTCATAGGCCATGTTTATATTCACTTCAGTAACTGGGGTTATCAGAGAAATCAGCTTTCTCGGGTAATCGGGCACTTAAGTAACCTGGTTAAGGGAAATCCACGTATACATGCAGCAGAAGACCAACCACACACCTTATTTTAGCACAGATTTACACTGTATAATGATGGAAAAAGCTGCTCTCTGTCTGTCTCTCTCTCTCTGTTGTGTGTGTGTTTTCATGTCGCAGAAGAGTGACAGCACAGGGGGAGAGAAAGGAAAGTCACATGAAGATGATCCACAACAGTCTGAATGTAAAAAAAAAAAATGGTAGAGAAAGCTGATTTGAAAACTCTCCGACAGAAATGTACCTGGGGAAAACAGGTTTCCCTGTTTACCCTCTCTCTACCACTAAGACTACGTCTACACAAATGTTAATTATAATATAGAAAAATCTCATGCTTGATCTTCAAGACATATCCTGACAGACAGACACATGAACAGACATGGAGCTAATGAGTGTGTTTCTCAGCCTGGGTTCGGTGGATTAGGAGTCAAAGGAGCAGAATGGATCTGATTGAGAGAGGAAACCAGCAGAGGGGTGAAAAGGGGAGTGAACAGAGTGAAGGGGTAGAGTAAATAGCAGCGACCGATGGGGGGTCAGCCTCTTATTTCCAGATCTCTCCATGGGAATCCACTCTTACTCATTCAAGCCTCCCCCCCCCCCCCTGCTCTTCACCTCAACGCACCACTATCTCCCAGTCCTTTTGGCATTCAAATGATATCTCATTAGCTCTTATTGAACTGCAACTTTCAGTGTTTCACTTTTTCTTTTTTACCCATCGATGAAAAAAGAACACTGGCATCTAGAATAAAGGACGTTGTTTTCCTCCCTCCATCGACCGCTTTGCCTAATTTCCGCTTCTCATCTTTCCCTCGTCTATTCTTCCTCTAACTCCATCCTTCTCTCCCTCCTCCTCGCTCAATTCAACATGGTGTATCTCTCTACATTATTTTCACCTCGATTCAATAGAGTCCGGATCCATCTTGAAATCGTGTCCTCTTCTGTGCTTCCTCTCTCCTCCTCTGCATCCTCAGGGTGTCTTTGTCTGTTTCTAATATACCAACTCTCAGTGCTAGTCAAAGGCCAGCAGTCCCAAAGGCCATAGAATTAACAGAGACGTGAGTGAGAGAGCAAAACATGGAGGGCGAGTGAGAAAGGACACATTTTAGTTGTGGCTTGTGGAAGCAGAATTCCATTCAGCTCTCGTTTTCTTTTATGAACTTTAATCTGATTTCTGTCTCCCTGCATGTTTTAGAGTTAACACCTGAGGCCGTACTCAGGTCTGTTTGCATTCACGCAAGTAGCAACAACCAATTTCATTAGAAAACATATTTGCATTTGTAGTTTAATTTTACAGAAACATTTAAAAGAGGCAGGATTGTAACCACACACATCCTGAGCTGATACTAGGGCCATTTTAGTTCAGTTTCAGTTTGGTCCAAATTCAGATTACAGATCTGAAAGGTGCCTGAAACCAGATTTCAGATCAAATGACTAGAATTGGGTCTGATCAAAAAAAGTGGACTCAGTCCAGATCAAACTGAACAATGCTTCAGTTTGTTTCTAGTGTGAAAACACTTTGCGGTTGTTTTGGATGATTTGGAACATTCACGGGAAGTTGAAGCAGAAAAGAACCAGAACAGTTAAAAATGTACAACAGTCTCTGAGAGAATGAAGGATGTGAGAGCAGTGCCGAATAAAAATAAAAGGACTGGCAGCAGTAAGAAAAAAAAAAAGACAGAGCCTATGAGGATAGGAGGTAAGTCGTTTACCAATAACCTGAACCAGAGTTTAGAGCTTGGTTCAGACCTTCAGGTTGGAAAATCCTCTAGGTGGATCAAAGCAGACCAGCAAACACGAACATGCAGGAGTGTGAGGTTATTGCCAACAAGTTTAGAAATGTACTTTTTAATCACACTTTTTACTTTTTCCCTTCTTCTTCGTCTTTAAACTTCCTCCCTCCAGGACGTCTGTAGGCTTTAACAGATGGATTAACACTTTATTTCGCCTTTCTGTTTGGGACTGAGCCTCAGCTTTGCTTTGTTTGTTTGTCAATGACATGAGATCATCTGGGATCAACACGGTGCACACACTGCCTCTTCCTCCTCTTGTTAAAGTCATTTGTATTTTCTCTTTTTTCCTCTCCCTCTCCTCTTGTGTCCTCTTTAGACGGTGCATTTAGAGCTTTCACTAATTCTGTCTCGTTAAGAGTGAAGATTAGAGTTGTCTAAGGAGAAACAAGCACACTGTAGCTAAATGTCTCAGTTGGGAGAAACCCGTCTATTATGAAAATTGTTTGGCTGCCTAACATTTACAAAAATCCCGTCCAAAAGGTTCTTTATTTTCTTCTCAAGAAATTCAATTAAATTCAACTTTATTTATAAAGTTGAATTTACAACAAAGGCACTTTACATAATAAAGTTGATAAAAACTTGGAACTTGAAACTGGGAACTTTTCACAAGACCTTAAATCCTCCTCCTTTTAATATTAGAGATGATATTGAGTTGTGCAAAGAGAATTAAACTAGAATTGTTCTTTTATATTCTTCTTATTCTCTGTGTATTCTCACTTAGAGTTATCCTAGATAATTGAGTCCAGCAGGTTGTATGAACATCAGCTAACTCTGCTGTGCTC
Organism: Channa argus; assembly: GCF_033026475.1. Taxonomy (NCBI): domain Eukaryota; kingdom Metazoa; phylum Chordata; class Actinopteri; order Anabantiformes; family Channidae; genus Channa; species Channa argus. The sequence continues at coordinate 27,202,196 of NC_090205.1, forward strand.
TCATGAGGGACATGTCAGTGTGTGCAAAACAGAACAAGTAAGGTGATTATAAAGTGTTTAAAAAATAGTTGTGTAGTGTGTATCAGGTTGTGTATGATTATGATAAGTCACAGCAAGTGATCACCTCATGGAGAAACAAAGTTAGTACATGTCTGTTTTTGTTTACGTCTCACGTGTGTGTGTGTGTGTGTGTGTGTGTGTGTGTGTGTGTGTGTGTGTGTGTGTGTCTCTGTTCCAGCCTTTCCTCAGGGCCGGCCTGGCATTGTGCTGCTTCCTGTCCCAGCAGACATTATCAGTGTGGGATCAAGAACGGGACAAAAGGGCTCCGGACACACAATCATACACACACACACACACACACACACTCACACACACACACACACACACACACACACACACACACACACACACTAGCTAACTCTTTTTTTCCCAGGCTTCTTGGAGCCACTGATGGTTTCCTGTCTCTATCTATCATTCTATGTATTTATCTATATATCTCTATCTATCTATCTTAATAAAAATTAAATTACACTTTTTTCTTGCTTTTCGACACAATTTATTCCAACTCTTCGCTTCACTTTTCTCACACCTCGTCTCTGCTTTTTTTTCGTACCCCTTTTTACCGCCATCTCTAAGGTCCATTCCTCCGCTTGCTGGTCCTTTGTCACATGCCTCATGTCTGGCTCTGGCATGGCAGTGTTGGGTAAATGTTAGTGTTGGTGCCTCATTGACCTGTCAGACCATGTTTAGTCAAACTGTAATCAGCCTGAGAACAGCACAGCACACACACACACACACACACACACACACACACACACACACAAGTCTGAAAGTTACAACATCTTTCACTCTCTGTGCCTTTGTTTTTCATTCACCTTCTTTATGTTGTATTCCCTTTCTCTCTCTTATCTCCCGCTTTTCCTCCACCTCTCTTCTTTTCTCACATCATTCTTTTTCCTATCATCTCAATCCCTTTATCACTCCACTAACCCCTCTCCCAACCTCATCACCCTGCGACAAAAAGCTGTCAGTCAAAATCCTTGCTCATCACTTCTGCCCAGTCAGCTTTGAATACGGAGGGGTCAGTGAGGCCTCCACAGTCAGAGCTTTACGGGCGCACACTCGTTCTCTCAGTCTGAGCAGATGTGACACTGGCTTTTACATGCTTAGACTACATCCACAATAATCTGCCTGAATCTGCAGACTTTGTTTACATGTGAAAACTGTTTCATTCCTGCGGAAAAACACCAAATCTTTTCTTATTTACTCATTTCAGAAACTACCTTCTGTGTTTGAGCCATAATCTAAAGGAATTAGTAGTAAGATTCTGATATTACTATAGTAGTGTTACACAGTGTGGTAACAACTGAGTTTAGTTGTGATGATTTGTATGTTTGGGCACAGGGAGCATAGAACAGAGTACCAAGTACAGAAATGGATTTGTTATGTAGTGATGAAGACCTGATTAATCTTTGGCCTTTTATCGTGTCTCCTTTCATGTAGTTTCTTAGTGGGTTGTGCAGGCTTTAACACTCAGTTTAACCCTTTACCCACTGTTGTTTTTCCTGTATTCTATCCCCTAAAAGAAATGACGGTGTATAATCTGGAACCTGATAATTCACAGATGTTTGAGGAGATCGGTCATGAAGAATGGGTTTAACCCCCTAAATCCAGAGTTAACAAGTAGAGACTTCAAAGCTGCTAAAGGGGGTTTAAAAACTATTGAATTAAGAGTCTGAATCCTTTATGAAATAGATTTCAGTTCAGGTTTTTATTTAATTATTTCTAAAAAATGCTAAAAACAAAACTTAGATGTGAAACAGCTTCAGGACCCTCACACAAGTCCGGTTGCCATCATCAAATTCACTTTTGGGACACCGTGATGTGTGTCCTTGAGCAAGATACTGAACCCCATCTTTACCAGCAAGTCTTTAGTGCCCTTGAGCAAGTCCTTTAGCCCGGCTGCTCTGTGGCCACAGGTCAGACTGTGGTTGCACTGAGCAGCTTCCAGGTGTGACTGTGTGTAACTATATGAACATGATCAGGATGTTCCTGCAAAAGACAGGAGGCCTCTCAATGAATCTACAATGAAAAACATATTTAAATATGAGGATGGTCTATGTGACTGACGTCTGTCACCCCACTGTGGCCTCTGCACTGCTGCCACAACTTGGACCCCTGTCAGTGACTTTCTAGCTCAATCAGCATTTTGAATCCGCAGCCGACACATCGTTCAGTTTGAAGAATCAATGAACAGAGAGATAGCAGAGATGAAACAGCAACTTAAAACAGCACACACACAAGTCTGTTGTCATCTTCAAATTTAGATTTGTTTTTTTTTTTTTGGTTAATATTATGAATTCAAATGTATTGTGCTATTTATACCTAATTATTTACTTTGGATTTACACAAAAAGAGGAGCTGGTAAAAGTTAACTATTTGTTGATGTGGAACTTTACTAATTCTATCAAAATTATATTTTCTTATTATGTTTTCTCTTTTCCTCAGATGATTTAATGTTAATATTGTCTTATTTATTTTTCCCATATTGTCCATGGTTAGTCATTATAAAAGATACATCTAAGAACAAAATTGTATTAAAATGTACAAAAATTAGTTGATATACAGGAACGTTCTGAAACATTCCAGCAGCATAATACCAGTGCTTCTCTATTTGATCTATTCCAAACATTCAAATGAACAAACGCACCACTAGTTGTTAACTCCAACAAATGTATTTGACTGAGTTTGGCAATAAAATGTGCAAAGCAAGTGGACTGAGGAGAAAGGTAGTGGTGCAGTAGTGCTTCCAAATTGTTCTCGGATGATTTGTACTATTTGCCATGAGCCTTTGAGTGGTCACTGATGGGCAGCAAAAACAGGCAGCAATTACTGTGTGCAGTAATAAATATGTATGTTTCTGCAATACAAACAACGCCTTGTTTTTTCCAGAAGAAAGTTTGACACGTAACAAAACACAAGTGTAATGAAAATGAATGATGGCTCCATTTAGATGCTTCAGGTTGCAGGTCAAAGCTCACTAGCTCACTGTCAGAGTGAGTGGGTTCCCATTGACCTCTTTTAGGCACATTTTCATTATGAGCATTAAAGTGGAAAACTGAGAAAGGTTTGTGGATTGATAACTAAATATGACAAAGCACAATCGAAACAGATTATGATGCACATGAATCCAATTAAGTTCAAGGATGGAGCAAAGTTTGGGTAAAAATAGTGCCAGGGTTCAGGTTAATGGTTAAAACAAACTAATACAGACACTGAAACAGGGAGCAAACAGCAGCTTCCTATGTCTCTCCTCATCTCTTTTCTTGCACCTCTGGCTCATGCTCCATGTCTGCTTTGTTTGCGCCATCAAACACATTCTCTATATCAGTGGTTATCTTCCTATAAAATCTCCCCACCCTTCCTTAGAGCTACCCTACCTACTCCTCCTCTTCCTCCTCTTGTTTCCTTCGTTAGACCCACTGCTCTGCGTCCCACATGACCGATTTAGGCCTCAGGGGGTAAAAGATGCAGGGGGCAAAGGGGAGGTGGAAGAGGAGAGTTCTGCGACCCCTCAGCATGTATAACCCTGCACCCCCTAACACATACACACCTCTGTTTTTCAGCCTTTTCTCTTGTTGCTGTGTACAAAGCATTAGGAGGATGGGGGCCGGGAGTCACTAGGCCACAGCTTTACCTCCTTTATGGTATTGTAAGTGTTATAATTGGGTGAGTTCTGGGACAACAGTCATGCTTTGCTGTTCTGTTTGGCCATGTTTTTATTAAGTGAGTGATGGGCCCGGTTGGACTTACTTTAATGGCTTAATTCAAAAGTGGATCTGTGTTAGGGCAACACTACAGTACAGTGGTCTGACTATTGGGGTTGGTTGAGTTGTCTCAGCATTCCGCTTTTGAGCTCGCACAGGTGAAGAGAAAGGTTCGCTTTGAATCAGCTTTTGGGGGTGGGGGATATCAAGCTTTAATATAAGGCTACAAGGAGAAATAAAAAGCTTTTAACATGTTCAGGCCCATCTCACATCCCATATCCACCTTGTTTTATAATTCATAATGAGGGCCAATCACTGTGGGAGGAATTAGACAGCATGCATGTTAGGTGCACTCCAGCTGTGCTCAAAATAACACAAGGAAGCAGCCAATGATGATGATGTGCTGAATTAAAAAAGAAGGTGTACATGCATAGGCAGAACACAATTAATCAGCACAGTAACCTTAGTGTCAGGGGTTTGGTTTACTAAGGAGGAGAGAGAGAAAATCTTCCTAATATTTGGCTAAGAGAAAAAAACATTAAAAAGCCAATTGTTTTATCATTTATTGTTATGTGAAAAATGGCCAAGGGAGACAATGAGGCTGCTGAACTATAATTATTAGGCTGAAAAAAGCTGCGAACACCTCATTAAATGACGTGATAACAGTCAAATCAGGTGAACATAACATCAGGTATATTCCTGGTAGAACGGGTGAATATTTAGTTTAGACTCTGAAAGTGTTATGAGCAAATTGTCAAAACTTGTCCCAATACAAAGGTTAGTGTCCAGGCTGTCGACGAAAGCTGTGGACCATTGGTAAGCAACACATTGGAAGTCTAGTGCTGAAAAAGTTGTTTAAGCCATATTTTAAAAGACGGAGCCTGGATTTTGCTTATCACCACAGTTTGGATTCTTAAACCTTAATATTACCATTTACTGAGCTTCACTTTTTCTGTGTGGCAGTGCTGGATAGATGACTGGCACCTTGTGTGGCAAAATTCACAAGACTTGATTTAACAAGAACTTAAATGTGGGCAGTGAGGACCACTTCTGACAGTATTAAGTGTTAGACAGAAAAAAAATGAATAAACTGTGACAGTAAATGCCACAGGCTGTCCTGTTACTGCACCATGCTTTAATTAATACTCTGAGTTACTGTTTCAGTCGCCTGAGGAAGAAAATGCCACTTTCAGTGCCAGCTTCCATACATTGTAAAATAATAAGGTCGTTTCCCCTGTGGCACCGTGCCTCTAATTGTGATGCGCGTTTGTGTTTGTTGATAAGGTCACAAAAGACTTTGACATTGTTTGAGCCTGGTTTTGTGGGCAAATATAAACTTTTTGGCAAACGGAACAATCTGTCGTGTCCATGTGAATCAGTCGTGTGTACAGCTGTGAGCACACAAGTGCGCAGATAAGATGGAAGTAAAAAACAACACACACACAGAGAGAGAGAAAGAACTGTGAGACTCAAGTTTATAATGAAATTGTATAGTAATAACAAATAAAATGGCACAGATGAGTTACACATATGCTGACAATAGTGGAGAAAGGGCACAAGTTCAGCTCCCACGGATTTGAGGGAAAGGTGACTGGAAGTGTTTAATTTAATTATTTAGATCTAAGTTTTATAATATTGGCCATTCTGATGAAGCAATAACACAAATCCAAGAACATATGTTGGCTTCAGTCTGAAGAAATTACTTGGATTAGCAGCAAAATGTTGATATGACTCAACATCTAAATAACTACAAATGGATGATTGAGAATCTACACTGACCTTTAAATAGATTTTACACAAATAAAGGATTTGGTGTTGCCTATTATTTGCAGCATCTCATAAAGGCCTGTGCCTGGACAAGGGGAATGAATACATTATAAGTAAAACCTGAAACCTCCATTGTATTGTGATCAAACGGAATCTCCAGAAACATGTAGTGTGTTTTCCAATCCTCTCGCATGTTTCACTGACCAAGTAAAACACTAAAGTCTGCACGACAGATGAAGGTGAAGCAAAAGTCTGAACTGCGGCCCACATCGTGTGTTTGAAGGATCTACTGAGCCTTTTAGATGGCAGATGAGGACATGCAGACAACATCAACAGTAGAAAACTCATGAACCACATTCTGACCAAGTCAATGGAATCCAAGCATGAAATGCTGAGTTATGCACCAGCTAGCATCAGGTAATTGTCGTTGGAAATGAATGATGTGTAGCTAATTTCTGGCACGTGTTTTCATAACTGAGGCTCAAGTAACTTGAATAGGAATTAAAGCCTAAGAAATAAACGTGTAACCTATTAGTTTTAGTCTTTTTCTTATGGCGAGTAACCTCAGCTGTGTTACTGAATAATTAACAATTCATTCATGTGCTTATTAGTGATGCGTTTAGTTGCGGGCCAAGAATCGCTTTCCACTTTATGCAGCTTTGTCTATGCACGGCCGCGAGGGGTCTCTGTGGGATGGGTGGGGCTATGAAGGTGTGCATCTGTCCCTGAGCCAAACTTACAGAAAAAGGAAACAGCAATTAAATAGTAGCACCCTTCCACACACACACACTGGTGTTTTTGCAACCTTATCAGGCAGAGATTGTGTCAGCTGAGTGGGTTCTCTCTCAGATTACCCAGGACCTTTGAACCTGCGGGCTGTTGTCATGACCTCTGACCTCTAACACTTGTACACACACACACATACACACAAACACACACAGATAACTTGGTTGCATTGTGTCACAATTCAACTTTGCTCAGTCAACAGTGCCACACATCCATGGACTCGCTATTTCACGAATTTGTACACTTCTTTTACTTTCTGACTTTGTGCGTGTGTGTGTGCGCATGCGTGTGTTTGTTCTTTTGTCAGTTGGTGTTTGTGAATATAAACTGAAGTCTATAAATGTGCATACATGTGTGTGCGGTTGTGTTGTAGGTTAATGTGTCCCTGAAGGTGATCCATAGAGGATTGGGAGCGGTGGTCAGATGAAAAGTTTCTTTTGGCTTTAGAAAACCACACACACACACTCATGCACACAAACTCACACACATGCACACACACCCCTAAAAAGCTTAGCTTTTGTTATGCTAAGTTCTCCTAAACAGAGACAGTAAAGTCATCTTCTCCATATCCAGGGGACTTTCCACCATCAGAAGCAAAAATACAGCCAAAGATGAAGCACAATCTTTCCACAACCACCATCTGACCCAGTCTGCGTGCTCCCTGTCAGTTCTGTTCACATGTAACTCCACTGACAGATCCTATTGGTTGTTAGGCCTCTGAATAAAAAGATATTTTCATATATTCTTTCTTTGTTCCCTGGCAGCAACCTGCACCTGGGTAGGTTTGAGGTTGTAAATGACAAGTTCCTCCTTTATCTCAGTGGCATTCCTATCGAAAGGTGAGGGGAGAGAGCTGAGGCTTCTGCAGCCAAAACACCCGCTGATCCAAACATATCGCATCTTCATCCCGAGACAGGTGGGAGGGTGAGGACGTGAGGAGGCTTTATGCCTTTGATCAAAAGGCTGCTAGAGAAAAAAATATTAGAGATGAGAGGGAGAGAAGTTTCAGGAGTGGTTGTATGTCGGGGAGTAGCAAAAGGAGCTGTGGAGGAATATAAGGAAGGAAGGAAGGGGTGCAATCAATTTAGAAGGAGAAACATGAGAGCGAAAACTGGGGCTTTTCATGAGATGTACTGACAATGTGAACTACCTTTTCCCATAAAGCTGTTAAGGCCACATCAAGTCAAGTGGTCAAATTTAGGTCAGTAGTCACAGCTATCGTTTGTGCTCCTGAAAGTTATTTTTCTTTTTTAATGTCCTCTGCCTGTTTGTTACTACATTCCTCATTTTCTAGAATTATCTATGTGGAAGTGCTCCGATGCTTCCTTTACATCTACACACTAAAAGTGTCTTTGTTATGAAGTATGCAGCTCTTATGTGTTTGCCATGATAGCACAGACTGACAAATAGAGTACCAGCACCCTCCAAGAGCACATCAGCTCATTCCTCTCATTCCTGGAATTAGCAACGCAAAGCATGGGGCCTTGAAGAATTGACATACACTCGTTTTGCTTTTGTTCTTTCCCACGCTGGGACGACTAGAGGTGACTCCTCATTTCTCTTCCTTCTTTTCATTCAACTCCTCCTCCACCTCCTCCGCATTCCTGAGGCTGGAGCATTGCCTGGGAGAGAAAAGAAGACATTTGCCGAGACATATATTGGATACAGGATGCTCCTCAGGAGTGCTAATGTTAGGAGGCATAAATCTTTTCCCTTTATTCACAAAGGTGGGAGTGAGGTCAGGGTAACAATGACCTTGTCTTTGCAAACGGACCGTCTACCCTCAAGCACATTTTGATTGTTTTAATTTAAATTAGTGGTGGTGACCTGATGGTGTAAAGCTGCAGCAGGGTCTCCTGAAAATGATATTTTTCAACAACTAAAATGCAACTAGACTCTAAGAATGAAACTGGATTAAGGTTTCTGCTAACATAATGAGGAAATGTTCTCAGACATTAACAGATTTCTCTTTAGAAAAGGTTAAAAAAGGTTGTGGTCTGGTGTAATACAGAGTTCTCTAACCTTAACGGAAAACAGGACTCTGGAGGTGAACTTACATCTACATTAGATGCTTTCAGACAAGAACTTAAATTTGGGCAGTGAGGACCACTTCCGCTTTTTATAGGCCCTAATTCTAAAACACTATTCAGACGAGCCTTTTTAGCTCCTACTTCAAAGCAGGTAGTTGTTAGTTGAATAGGAACCATGTTCATAGGTTTAAGGGGATCCAGTGAACACTGAGCCAGTGCAGTGTGGAAAGTAGGTTTAAAGCTGTGATTTTCATCCCAAGACTGCTGCTAGATTAAGTTTTGTGTTTTTTCATGCAAAAAATTTCCTATTTAGATTAAGAAGATGTGGCTATTTAATCAAAAACATCTCTTTATAAATTTCACCTAATGTTTTCTGCATCGTGAGACAGTGATCTTTGCAACCTTGGGACGGCTTGGGTCTGTCTTCCTGAAAGGGATTTTTTTTTTTTTCCCATGTAAGAAAAGTTTCCCTTTAGGTTAGATTTATATATTTAAAGTGGATCTCAGCACCATGGTATCCAGGGGAGACACCAGTTGTCTCAGCACCACAAAGTCTGGCTCTTGAGAGCACTGTCTGGTCTGTCTCCGTGTGTCCCCAGGGGAGACCATGCATGTAGAGCTGATAGATGGGTGAGGCTCAAACCCGTTGTAATTTAACATGATTTTCAGTTTATTTTATTTCATTTTATTGATCCATTAACTTAATCTATTCATTAAATTACATCTCCTACATGAAAAATAACTGCGTTTACTGTATGTTCAGCAGGTTGAACTAGACCATTTCCTTAGAGTTACCCAGAACGAGGCTAGTATTGAGTTTAGGTTGACCTCCCTGGGCCACCCCGTAAAACTGCCCGTGGGATGATAGCATAAGAGAAGATGGCAGCTCGTTCTCATTCGCGAGCTGTCAAAAAGCATTGCTTTGTCCAGTCCCTTGTGGATTACATGCTACCGCTTGAGGAACCCGTGCGCATTAGTGATTGACGCTTAGAGCTTTCCATGTAGTTCAGTTGAAATCCCAACGCTTCAATATTTGATGCTTATAGCAATGATGTACTATGTAAAGTGTAAAAGTCTCATAGAGAAGTGAGTAGGTTGGTGAAAGGTTAAAAAAACAAAGGAATTTCCCACACGATACCAGCGTTTGACTCAAGTATGAGACGTTGCATGCTTTAGTGATGATTGTAACAAAGTGCATATGGTTACTATAGTAAGTACATGTGTGCCGGTCTTACGTTTTTTAGTATTTCGTTTTTGTAACTTAACTATACCCTGAAGTTTTTTTCCCTAATCCCAATATAAAGTTGTTCTCATAGTGTCAAATGCCCCTGGAGCATCCTACATTGATGCCAAAGTGAACCTGCAGCATCAATATCAGATGCCATTGTTCCCACTGCGTCCAATAGTAAAGCCAAAGTGTACTTGTGGTGTCAATGTGATACATCAAAGGATGTAAAAAAGGAGCCTAAGTTAAAAGCTTTTGTCAATGCTGGACTTTGATTCGAATTAAGTTCAAATTTTAAACTTAGCAGTAGAAAATCTGGTTCCGCACTAGGCACATAGCCCAGTAGGAGGTCAGCTAAATTTATTTGCTTTGCTTAGGACCATAAATGGCGTCAATGGGCCTCTAAGGAACAATCGAATAATCTCTTTGGCATTTCTTAGTATTTGCTTGTTCTAATACTTACTGCATTCATAAACAGTGGGATTAATTGAGGTTGAACAGCCTCAGTCACTATGTTCAGATTGAGTTGCTGTTTTTTTTTCACTGTTAACCTGCTGGGGTTGCCCATAATGAACAGGACTAAACAAAAAGGTGAAAGGTGAGTGAGATAAATTAACACAACATCGTACTTATTACACCTTATAATTAAGGTTTCTATGATTTCAGTGAAATTTGAAATTTATATATAATTCCATTGTGATTTACACACGGTGGAACTGAAATTGTAACCACTCATACACAAACACAAAAACCCAAGCAGGTGAGAAAATCTAATGTTTTCCTTTTCTCTTGGTCAGAACCACATAAAAACAGTTTTTCATAATATCCTGTTTCCGAGTACTGCCCTTAAGGCATCACCCTGTGCTAGGCTGGAGTCGAGCAGAGAATAACAGTCAAGCATGTGAGAAACTACCCCTGAAGGTTCACAGCCATCAGCTGAAGTCAGGCTGCTGAGAGCCCAGTCTGGGCATTGTTATCACTCTTCGAGTGGATTCTGTCTGGCACATGAGACGCAGCCACTATAATGGTTTACAGTCACAACAAACATTTCCTTAAATCCGTGTGACTGGTTGGAGAGGTGCTGTAGCATGTTCGAGTAAGATACACAATTCGTATCTGATCAAGGGGCATTCCGAGTTTCTAGTCTTTAGACCTTGACCCCTCACCCGCCCCAGCATATATACAAGAAGAAGAAAGTATGAAAACAAAGGTCAGGATTTTGCTAAAGACTACGAGTGATATCCCACCCTACATTAAGTTCACGACTTCTGATGAGGCTTAAAGATGCAGCATCTTGTCAGATGATTTGACAGCATTTGTGTGAAACTCTGACCTAAAAACATTTTAAGGTCACAGTCAAATACGCGTATCTGCCTGATTAGCTGAAAAAATATGTATTATTTACCTATTAAAATACCTTTTTACTTTGTTCTTTATTTAATTTGCTGTTTAAGGTCAAATATTCATCATCCAAAGTCAGGTTTTTAAGAATATGAATAAAACATATCAGATTACAAAAGAATTCTTAATTTCTGTAAATATCAGTCTTTAAAATAAGATTAGCAAAGGTAGAATTATCAATAAACATCTCAATAACATCAATTTGAATTGTATTAAAAAAACATTTACTAATGTTTCACAATGACTTTACATTTGTAATGACAATGTGCAAGCATGAACAAATAAAAGTGATGAAGCTACAGACAATTATACTAAGTGTTAACTCATTGTTGAACTTTCTGGTCCACACTGTTTTTGGTTCACACTCAATGCTCTCACGATGGTGTTTGCAGGCAGCTGGTTTTAGTGAAAAGCTCTACGCAGCAAAAAAAATCAGCAGATAAAGAGTTGATATTTCTTTTGGGAGTTGGTGGAGATCATCACGGTGCGGCCTCATATAAAATCTCCTCCTTCACAACTTTGCAATTTGGTGCTTCACCCATTTGTTAAGTCTGGCCAGCTAAAAGCTTGATTTTGGACATTATACAAATTAGGTCTTTTGAAGCATATTGCAGTCTTTAGTCATTGCCCATATAAAAATGTGGGCTCATAAAAAGAATATTAAAATATGACTGTACACGTTAAAATAATAAAAAAAACCAAACATTTTCAAATATCACGCTCTTGCTCACCATTGCTCATCATTGTATATTTGTGTCTTAGAACAGTCTTATTTTCTTATTTCTTGTTTTTTCTATACGTTCACCAGCTTTATCTCTGCTTCAATAATTTCCTTTTTTTAAAAAAAAAACTATCCTCAAAGTTTTTCCACTTACCCTTATGGAAATCTCTTAATGTTAAAAAAAAGAAATTCTATACTGAATGTCATCTCTCAATCTCTTTTTAAATGGAAACTGAGTGAAACAGAATATGATCCACTCTCCACCAAGAGATTGCATGAGGTGGGGGCATCTGTGATTCAGTCCCTGGCTGGTCCTGTCCACATGTCAGACTGTTCCACCAGTGGGAACTGTACAAATCCAAATGTAAATGTGACCTGTCATAAATCAGCCGCTCTTTTAAGTCTTTCCTCTGCCTCAGCAGGTGAAACCTCTGCTCTGTGGGCACAAATGTTCCTAGCAGAAATTCAGGAAGCTATTAAATCTCTTAAAACTAGTCACACTTGGGATTTTAATTCTGTGACCACAAAAGCCACAGCTCAGAGGTACAGCAGTCTCCGCTGACATCTGATCCAACTCACCACCAGGTGGTGATCCGCTGACAGCTCTGCTCTCCTATTTACCCAAGAGTCCAAGCCACAGACCCAAATGTTAGGAACCACTCTATACTCAGATATGGTGTTCATTACCGCCATTCTATGATGAGAACATCATTGCAATCAGGAAGCACCAGTGGAGTTTTGATCAAACAGGATGTTCATCCCAATTACCAACCTGGTGGGCACTGAATACTTCTACAGTACACTCTAACCTACAGAGGAGTGGAACTCACTGGAGAGCTCCTATTTCCAGGCTGGTTCACTTCCATGTTGATGTGGGAGATAAAACCAAAGCACCTGTTTTTCAGCTGATAGCACTGCACAGTGCTGGAATCTCCTCTTTCCCATGGAGATGATTGTGTCTGCAGCTCCCTGGTTTGTGTTTTGCACAAAATGTGAAAGCAGCTCATAAAATTAAAAGATAGGAGAGAGACTGGGAGGATGAGAGCATGAGACAGTCAAAGCAAAAGGTTTCAAGGTCAGAGGAGCAAGTACACATGAACACACACACACACACACACACACACACACACACTTAAGAAATCAATAAAACTGTCTTTTACTCCTTCTCTTTTTGAGGCCCCAGGAAGTAGCAGTAAATACCAGACATGAGCATTGTGTACAGGAGATGTGTGTGTTTGTGTGTGTGTGTTCACATTCATTCTGAGTGATTAGGACATCTTCTAAGGCAGTTAAAGGACTCAGCCTTCTTTATAGGAAACAGGTCAGCAGGCTTTCTGTTGTAATGATTCATTTTGTCCTTTGCGAGAGTCTACTGGCAGCTTTTGTTAGTTTTGCTTTTTGTGTGCAGGTGTACTGTACTTTCAAGAGTTACTGCTACATTTGTCAATGACCCTGTCATGTAACAGAACAGGTTTAAACTCCACTACAACCAAATTCAATTCAGTATAACACAAGTATCAGTCAGACTCAGGTTGTGTTCCTGCAGGGCAATAATGAAATGTCTGTTAATATAAAGTAGGTGTGACATTTACACAGCAACTTAATCACCTATTTATTCAAATACTTTCTAACTGCTCCATGACTCCAGCTGTTTGTCAAACATCTTTATGCTACTGAAGTAATACTTGTTTGTGTTAAAGCTGTGCTTAGGTTGAAGGCATCCATTATTGATTTAGTGAGTGGAACACCTTGAAGGCCCATAAAAAAAAACAACCACTTTACAAGGTTTATGGCTCAGTGTGAGGTGCTCTGCAGATGTACAATGTACACACAAAAAAAATAAAAAACACTGACACTGTGTCACTGACAAATTAATGCACTTTTTACTCTAGGTACTGTATGTAGTAGTAGTAGTAGTTGTAGTAGTAGTAGTAGTATGTAGTGTAGTAGTATTGGTAGTAGTTGTAGTAGTAATAAACACATAGCAAATATATGTATAATCCTACAGAATAACATTCTAAAAAAATAGCCATTTTGCATAATGACTGCTTCTTCTTTTGGCACCTCAAATCTATTTTTTTTAATGGATACATGTTTTTAGCGATGCTAATACTGTATAACTGCAGTTTTTCTGGTTGCTGCTAATCATTTAACCTTTTAAACTGATCAACACAAAGTGCCACTGGAACACAGTACTGATGTTTGCTAATGATGGGTCTCTGTATATACGTTGGTAAGGCAATGCCATAAACTGTCCCAAATACCATGTCAGGGTCCATGTACAACAGGCTGAACCTCCAAATTGTCCATAATGAACATCAGCAAATACATTTGCACAAACCAGTGCTCTGAGCACCGGACTTAAGCCCATTAAATTGAGGAGGGGTGTTTTGTCAAGCATAAAAACCTGTGCCAACTCAGTGTGGGAACCAGTTGATCCACAGTGGCAAACTATAGAGAAACCAGTTTCAGCTATGATGGTCATTTTGATCTTTTACAACATGTCTACACTGATTTTCTGGTAAAATTATGATTATACCGTGTGCAAACTCAAATACAGGACATATCTTTGGAACAGCTAGAAACATGGCTGGCTGACGCATCTCTGTTGTGAGGCTGATACAATAAGCATTTGTTAAACTGTCAGCAATCAGATACTTTAAACCGTCCCAGTTTCTTAAAAAAAATTGCAAGGCATGTTGCAATGTTTTTAAAATTGTCACACAGATTCATGGTACATTGGTTGAATTAATTGTTTCTGGAGGGACTGATTAAAGATGCATATGCAGCACCTACCAGTGGGATAGAAAACAATTTACACCCAAATCATGATGCAATGTGTTTTAACACCACCGGATTCAACACAAAGCAAATCTAATGTGCTTGGATGATGCTACTGTATGGAATTTGATAAGGTTGATTATTTACTAATGAAATACAGCCCTTTGTCAAACTGGCCTGTTTTCACAACTGTAGCTCATGTGTTCTCTCTCTGTTTCAAGTTTAAACCATGTGCTTAACAGCTTTTAAGCAATAGGGAGGCACTTAACTTTGCTGGGACCTTGAAGATTCTACTTAAGAAACAAAACAAAATGATGTCACCAGGACACTTTGTGCCCATCTAAAATGGTGAACAATTGCACAATGGCCAGTCAGTCCACTCATGATACGATGTGCTCAGCCTCTGACACGTTTGTTACAACCACAGTGCCTATACAATATTACATACATCCATGGTGCACAAGAACAAAGTAGACCTGATTTTGGAGGAATGAAAATACCAAAATATTAAATTATTGGGTCAGTCACATTTCTAAAAGGAAATGCATAAAACATGTAATCATTAAATTCATCGGATTAAATTTATGACTATAACTATATGGCTATAACAAAAGAATCTCATTTTCTATTCAAAATAGCATCCAGTCACAATCGCTCTAATGATGCACTTGTTCATGTATCGATACGAGTCGGTTCATCTTCCCATTTCTACCCAACACGGCACAGGTGGATGATCGCACTGTTCTTCTCAATCTCTCGGCCTCTCACTGTGTCTATTGTGTGGGAATACTGCCGTCCTCACATGTTTCTGAGAGAGCACACAGCACTAAATCAGTGTCACCATGAGAAAGCAGCCATACTCCCATCAATCAGGTGCTGTGGAAAGGATGTGGGAGTATTATTTCCAGCTGAACCCTCCAGATAAGGAAAGGGGTACAGACAACTGTAGAAAAATGGGAATAATGGACAGAAAACTGGTGTTGCATTGATAACAGGTGGGAGGCAATTTGGCAGTAGTGGAGATGCCTGTTGAGCAGAAACTGATGATGATGATGAAGCCGGTAACAAGGTTGTAACAACCTCTGTGTAGTGTACACCTCTGAGTTTTAATGATATAATGAGCTTAATGATATAATGAGCTGTAGACGATGAAATCTCCCAAATCATTGCAGTTTGATGTTAAGAAACATTAGTCTCAGTGTGTTGGATACACAAATTACCCATTCTTACTTATAAAATTGCTTCTTTTAAATGCTGTTTTTATAGCCAATCAGAATACTGACCTGTTGCCAATCAGCCTCGTTAGCTGGGAGGTTTGTTATTTATTATTATTATTATTATTATTATTATTATTATTATTATTATTATTATTATTATTATTATTATTATTATTATTATCTCAGGGCCAACACAGAGACATACACAGATAGATCATTATTATTATTATTATTCCCATTACTTCCCAACTTAAAATGTTATTAGCATCAAGTCTTGTTTTGTTTTTTAAACACAATCACATTTCTCAGTTTCCACTTGCGTTGTCTCAAAACTAGGTTTCGTGGTTTGCAAATCATTGAGTTCTCTTTTTATTAAAATTTTACACAACATCCCACCTTTTCTGGAAATGGGGTCTGTACACGTTACAGTCCACTGCAATTAAATGATTGTTGGCACTATAAAAATGTTATTCCTAGTTTAAATACTTTTTTCACAATTGTAGGTTATATGAATGTGAAACTGAAGAAAGCTTAAGACTTTGAGATTAACAAGAAAATGTACATAATATTTAATTTTGAAAAAACAAAAAGCCCTTTTATTTGTTACACTGATCAAATGTTGATCTGAAAAGGCAACCGGGGCATCATGAAGGTCAATAGTTCAAGGTTAAGAGGTCAGAGTCGGGCAGCTGGCAGCCCTGGCTCTCTGTCCACTTGAAGGACTGGGAGCACATCTGTCCAACCAGCTCAGCTTCAGTTAATATCCACAGTTCTGCCTATGGCCAACAAAAAACATAAAACACACACACACACACCCTCCTCAGTCAGTGCATGTTGGGCATCAGTGTGTGAGCCCGTGTACACATGCATGTGTGACCATTATTCACAAACAATTGTGACCTAGGCAGTGTGAAACAACTTGACAGGACAACTGGGAGGCCATAATATCACAATGTCACCTGTGTGTGTGTGTGTGTGTGTGCGTCCTCTGGTCACCACAGGCTTCCTCAATATTGCAGCACTATCGGAGGAGTCTTTTCCACACACACACCAACAGCTGAGTACATGTGGAAGTTATGCAGTTCACAATAGGACTTTAGAGCTGATTCAGACAAAGGGGGAAAGTCCTAGCACAGGACTTTTCATCAGCTAGGGTCATGTTGGCTTCACCCACACAAACACACTGGTCAGAGTGGTAGTTAGCTGGTAAAGGCTGCCCTCCAGTGGATGTATATGTTTCTTACGTTACCAAATCTCAGCGTCATGACTTAAAATTCCATTTTTTACAAAGTGCATTATTGACATCTTTATGGTGATATGACAAATTCATGAGAAAAAAAGTAACAATTAACAGCCCTCTAATCATTAGAGTCAAAAGGAAAGAAAACACAGAAAAAGAAAAACACAGATTAAAAAGTGGATCTAATTAGTTTTAAACAAATCTGTAATCCTTAAAAATTATGTTAACTTTGATCACTTGGCTAAGGCCATATTTTTAAAATAAAACTAAATAAATAACAAAATCATGCAGTAGAAACAAAACAATGCCTAAATGATGTCTTTCCTTTCCCAACTTAACCTGTGCTTTATTGACTACCGATGCAAACTTTACAACTTTTCCAGTATAAGAATGTTCACAGAAGAAAAAAATGCTTAAAAATGGTCTTAACACAGACACCTGTGCATAATGTACCTCAGGTAGCACTGACCATTACTTTCCTGCCACCAGTTCACTAACTCTAGGGAGCAGTCAGAAAGAAACTCTTCACCCTCTTTAGCTGCAGCAGCCCTCCATCACCCCCCACTTTGTTCGCCCAGAAACATCACAGAAGTCAACCATCTCCCAAATTCAGCATAAAAACCCTCTGCTCATTCGTCTAACCATCTATGGCTATTTGACTATTGCCAGTAAAACAATTCTTTTAAACTGAACTAAACACTATTATGTATCAATCTCCTGACAGAATGCATTACGATAGAAATAGATATTAACTCACATAAGGAAATCAGACTTTAAAGAAATCTGGGACCCATTTTTGATTTATTCTAATCTTAACATGACACCTCACATCTTCAAAAATCCCTTCTAATCTGTCCGCTTGAGGATTTGTCTTATCAGATCCAAACAAACCCTTTTGTACTCACTGCTGTGGATGAAGAGGACGAGAGTGGTTGTGAAATAAATCTCACTACAACACGGCTACAACATCATCACTGGAGGTGGAAACAGAAACAAGATTTTGGGTTAGGCCTATTCTTTTCTGTGTAGTTGATAAGCGACACTAGAGGGAGCCATTGTGTCAGTCAGTGTAGCCTGTGGCAGGACAGAGATGCAACAACTGGAAAAGGATCTCTTGCATTTTTAAGTGTAAAACTCGAACTGATATGATTTATAGTGTAATTATATAGGTTTTTCTTTTCAGTAGAAATAAAAAATTTATTTTGTGCAGGTTTCAGATTTATGGTGAATACAAACTGTTTGCTGCTCATCACTATTCATGAATGAAAAAAAATGATCCAAGTGTTCAACCTGTGCTGCATGATCTGTGGGACCTTCAGAGGAACATTTTGCCTATTTTCAGCTTGACTCATGCTCAGGAATCTAAACTGAGACACTAAAGTGGAATCAATGAAATTGACTAGTGTTAACATGTAGCCACTGAATCACACGCCTAAATGACAGTAGAGGTTATTGGTTCATTACATTCTTTTACTTTGTTCTGTTGTATGCACAGTTCAGTTAACTGTACTCCTGCTTCTGGTTTTGGTTTATATATACGGTTTTTGGTTTTCTACCTCTGGAACCTTTTATTTTTAGCTTCTGTTTTAACAAGTTTCTGCTTATTGATTACCATTTCTTTTGGTTTAATACCCCGTTTGTGTTTTACTGTCGTTCTTGTTTTTAATTATTTTATTGCTCAGGTGTGTGTGTGTGTGTGTGTTTGTTTCCTACAGAATAGTTTAAATAGGATTTTTCAGACTGATCCACCAAATCATAGCAAAATTAATTTAGTCCCCAGGTTTAACTGAAGCTGAGTCCGACTCACTGAAAAAGCAACTTCTGAGACTATTAAATCTCCCCTACATGTTCTTTAATGAAACTTTTAGTTCACTCATGCAGATGTTGGTGGACAGGCCTAATCCAACTATCAAGCCTCTGAAATGTATTTCTCTGTGTGTCCTGTCTTTTCTAACCTGTCCTGCTCGAAAGCCGGCTGTGGCTTTTGAGGGACTATTTGCGCTGAGAGCTACAATATTGAAGCGACTACTGGTGTTATGTCCTTGTTATACAGATCTCCCACCTTGCCCTGAGCTATTGTGAGGTGTATGGGATCACCAACATTACAGAGTATGCAGCCCCTCACCCCTCTCCTCAGGTGTCTGAGGTGGAGTAGGATAAAGTGATGTGATGATGATCTATATTGATTTATGAATACCTCTTTGCTTAGAAAGCAGTGCTATTGTTACCAATCCATGGATTAAGCTGCAGGGATTTTTTCACGGGATAACCCGCCGAGTTATTGCAAGACCACTTACAGGCTTCCATAACCTTTGACCTCCAGGGAAAATGAAAAGCAGCATTTTTTTTGACAAATATTCCTAATGTCACAGAAACAGTAAAGACAAATGAGACCTGAAAACTGCATGACTGTGACAACCATTCATCTGTAAGCCAGAAACAAAGGAGATTTCTGAAGACCTCAGAGGTATCGATGCTCACCAGCATGGAAGGTGTACATTAGAATTTTGAAAGAGGTTGGACTTGTTTATAAATGCTCCCACTCATGATAACATGTTTAACAGTTCAGGAAGTCAGAATGATATCCAGGGTGACATGCAGGAAATTAAAGGCCTCTCTTGCAGTAGCTAAAAATCAATGTTGACGAGTCCAGGACATTGTCCAGCATCAGGACAATTTTAAACAGAGATGCGTTTGTCTGAGATGAAGTAAGGATACCAACACTGTCCAAAAAACAATTGCAACCATTTGATCAAGTCAATTTGGACAGAAGATTTTGGTTTGGATGAGAACTGTTAAAACATAATGCATAAACATTTCTCCCACCTGCGAAACCTATTGATGGAGCTATGAATTCAAGAAGACTCTGGAGGTAAATGTCAAAGCATCCATCTGTAAACTGAAGCTCAACAAAAAGTAACAAGGAAATGACCATAAACACACATGTAGTTTTACCAAAAAATGGTTAAAGCACACTTATATTAATGCTTTGCAATAGTCAGTGTCCTGACCTTAACAGTATAGAAATTCTGTGGAAGAGCCTGAAGCAGGCAAAGAGGCCAACCAGCTTCACTGTGTTGAAGCTGCTCTGTGAGGAGAAATTGGCCAAAATGCCTCCACATGTGTGGGAGTGATAAACAATCTAAACTATTGTTTCTCCTTATTCAACAACACGCACAAACCTACAGTACAATGTTTGACAGAAACTGCAGCTCATGCAGCATAAAGAGCCACAGCTCGCTGGCTGACAATGATTTTAATTGTAATATCACCTCCATGTCAATCCCGTTGTCATATGGATCTTTATGTAGAGTTTGTATCATGTCTGCTTATTAGCAGTGGTGGCTGTTGGGGATTCTAGCTGATTGATTGGTCTATTTCCACTGCTGCTCCATGGTGAAACTAATTCTATTGGCTGTTTCACCATGTTGATTTGAGCACGCTTGGTTACTCTGGCTGTTAAGCAGCAAATTTGCCAATGAAAGCTTTGTGCACCTCTCAGTCAAGCTTGAAAATACATCTGTTAAAGTGGGTTCTGCGCTGGGCATTCACGCTCCTACTCCATTGGTCCACTAGTCACCTGGATTATCATACATCTGCCTGCCAAATTGTTATTTAGAGCAAATTTGAGTTGTGGGATGTCAACGAAGAACAAGAACCTGGAATGCGTTCAGGGGAAGTTGAGTGAAGCCACTGGTTACTGAGAGAAGACAGGTGCCCTGTGAAAACAGAGTAATGGCAATTAATGTATTGTAACCTTTTATTTAGAATAGAGCTTAACAAGGAAAGATTGACCTAAGCAATTTACAAAAACATAAAACATCAAAAGATTAAAAATAGAATAAAAACTGCTTGCTTGAACAATTGCAGGAGTTTGTATTTTAAAAGTATGGAGCTCAGATAACAAATATCGGGAGGCAAAGAGTTCCACAGCTTACGGGCACTAACAACAAAAGGTCCCGTCACCCCGACGCTTTGACCTAGATGTGGGCACACTGTTGAGTTGATCTGAGATTGCGATTTGCCCCAGAATAGTAACCAGATCAGCCAAATATGGTGCCAGACCATTAAGGGCTTTAAAAAGAGTAAAAATATCTTAAATTGGATTCTGAAGTGAATAGGAAACCAGTGAAGAACACAACACAGGGGTTAGGTTGTCACGCTTAGATGCGTTAGTAAGCAAGAATCCATGTAGAATCGAACGGTTAACACCAAAATACAGTGCATTATACTAGTCAAACTGTGAGGAGTTAAAGCATGAATAGAAATTTCTTGTCCTTGTTTGAAAGAAAAGGCTTCACTTGGCCAGAGAGCACAGTTTGAAAAACCTGTTTTTAATCGTAGAGCTAATTTGTTGAAGCCCAGCTCCCTGGTAAAAAGAACACCTAGGTTTCTGAACAGTGTTAAGAAGATCAGTATTACAGAGTTTCCCTTTGTCTCTAGAGCAAAACACAATTACTTGAGATTTGCCCTCAAACACAATAAATTACTATGCCCAGCCAGTTTAATATCTGCCAGACAATCAAGAACCACCTTGCCAGAATTTTGTGATGAGCCATTCAATGGTAGATATGACTGAACATCATCTGCATAGCAATGAAAACAGAGATTAGGTTTGCTAATGCTAAAGCATCAAGTCTCAATGAGACACTCATTAATAAACGCAACATAGGACCAACATTATTAAAGACCTCTTTCAGTAACTTGCTATTGGTATGTTTAAGAGATTTTACATCATCAATTAAAATATTAAGAGAAACAGGAATAAAATTATCAAAGGCCACGGATGAAAAGGAGACATCTGACGAAGACATATTACAATCAATACCTCTTCTCACTGCAGCACCTTTTCCACAAATGTATTTAGAAATTCTTTTCAACAATTCACAGGATCATTAAGACCAGTAGAGTAGGACCCGACACAGATTGAATAAGATCAAATTAATCCAATATAAGTTTAAAACCATCTCGGAATTGAGACGGCATAAATGAATATTACAAATCCCCACAAAATAAAGGCTCGTCATATTTAGGAGTTAACTCCACAAGAAGTTTAGCAAACTCATAGCAAACCCATCCACAGTGTTTAAGAGGACAATAAATAAGGGCAAGCAGCAACTCACCCGCACAGGTAATAGATGCCAGCAGTTTAAAGGTGAGATAATTCCCCGGTGGAAATAGGTTTACAATTAAAACCATTAATAAAAAAAATTACAGCCAGACCTCCACCATGGCTAGTAGAATGGGAAGCATTAACAACAGAACATCGAGACGGAAGCTGCTCAGAGAGAATACTGTGATCGCCAGGTTTCACCCACGTCTCCGTCAACGGAAAGAAAATCCAACTCCCATGTGCTGATTGCGTTCCAGGGCCATATGTCTTTAGAATACATTTATCCAATGTGATCAAAAACTTCCTCATATTCCATCTGACATACTTTAAACTTTTGTTCACATCTTGGTCTCGTTGGCCTCTTGGCCTCAACATGCACAACCTCCCATTTTTCAACAAATATATCTTCCGGCCAAATAGATGCCCACCACCTACTTTTTCCTCAATATTTTCAACACTTTTTCTGTTAACTCATCCCCAGTATAGTCCATTTCCCTGCCCATTTGCATTTTCTTTTACCAATGTGTTGTGATTGCATGGTTCTGTTTCCCACCAGGTGTCCTCATTCTCAACCTCATTCCTGACCCTGCTGTCACTCATTCCTATAATCCAGCCAAGCATTGAGTCCAGATGTTTTTCCATCCTAGATCACAGATCTCACAGACAAATACTCCACCACTTTAGCCATCTCTTTGATCAAAGTGACTCAGTTCCTTCATTCCATTTTAGATATGTGTAGTTCTACCATGTCAAATCTGATCATTTTAAAGTACTGCCTGTACATATTTATTAATATAGGTACATTTAATAAATATGTTGATAGGTTGATCAAATCTAATATGAACGTTACTATTAAAAGGTAGAACATCTTTGAGCAATTTGGTTGGAACAGGGTCTAAAAGACATGTTGGGTAAAAAGCAGCCTAAGAGGGATTGGGGCCTTATTGAGGATTCTAGCAATCTTGTACGTGAAGATCTATCTGTAATTTTTGGGGGGAGGACCTGGTGAATTCTTTCTCTAATAGCTACAATTTTATTCATAAAGAAAGTCATGAAGTCATTGCTGCTCAAAGTTAAGGGAATAGTAGGCTCAACAGAACTATGGCTCTTAGTCAGCCTGGCTACAATGCTGAACAGAAACCGGGGGTGGTTCTTGTTTCCCTCTATTTGTGCCTAATAATATGCTGCTCTGGCATCACAAAGAGCTTTTTGGTACATTTTTAAACTGTTTTTCCAGGCTAACCAGGATTCTTCTAAATTAGTTGAACGCCATTTCCTTTACTTTCGTGACGCCTGCTTTAAGCTGTGCATTTGTGAATTGTACCATGGAGGTCGGCTCCTCTATTCACTGCCTTCTTTTTCATAGGGGCAACTGTATTTAGTATCATACGCAGTGAGGCTGCAGAATTGCGAACCATAGATAATCAACTTGTACAGGAGTACTAGTTGGTTTTTATACTGTAATTCAATATTTGCAACATACCTAAAACAAGATATCGACAAACATTTTGCAACGACCAAAGGATATTTAAATTATTACTGTTGCTTTCATCATCATTTTCCCCACGTGTTTTGCTTTTAAAATGAAAACAAATCCTGAGACTCCCATTCTTGATTTTTTAATCTCATCTTTACCCAAAGGATTAACAACAAACACTTTAAGTCCAAAATGGAGATATAAGAAAGTTGTAGCTTGCAGTTTTGGTTTTAACATGCTTTTAAATAAACAATCTTACCAGTTACTTCCAGTGGTTTCTGCCAACATTGAGACGGGAAAGGTTAGCGTCATAGTCTTCAGATTCTTCTAATACACCAAAAAAAAAAAAATAGAAAAATTACTTAATTACTGTTAATAATTAATTAAATTACTTAATAATTCTGTTCACTGTGTTTAATTTTTCCCTTCTTCCCCCTAGCTTCACTTCCTGTCTCTAGCTTTTATTTTGTAGCTACTCAGCCTACTTCCTGTCTTAAAGTCATCAGTCCCTGATCATTTTCACCTGCTCCTTTTAAGCCCAGTCTTCCCCTCGGTTTCCTGACAGTTTGTTTTGTTGCATGCCTCTGAACAGCAAACCCCCTGATCATTTCCCAGTTTGGACTCCTTTTTTCGCCTGTTCCTTGTGCTTGTACTCATCAGTTTGGTCTTAGGTTTAGTCATTTTTGTTCATTGTTTATCTGCCTCTGTTTTACACTGTTTATTTACTAGTTTATTTGTCCCCTTACTGCTCTGTCCATTCCCTGTATGTGCATATTTGGTTTATTGTCTAGCCCCAGTTGTCAATTAATATGTACGCACCTCTAGAGCAATTTTCAGTTGTTTTCACCCCTCTACATTGTAATCCTTACAATTAAATCCGGCCTTAACATCAAATCCAACAGTCCAGCATTCCAGGGTCAGTATAAGCAATCCAAAGAATATGTGGTGGGTACCTACAACACAGAATGCATGGGGAAGGAATCTGAGCAGAGTCTGGAGGTTCGGGTTACAGACAGGCAGGCTGATCATACAAGTTAGTAGCTTAGCAGGGAGGTAATACACAAACAGGTTAGGAACAGACTTCAGGAAGGTGATAGACAGATTACTAAGATCCAAACACAATGTAGCTAATGGCTGGACAGGTCATGCAGAGAAACAATCTGGCAGAATGCTATGGTGAGAGCTGGGTGTAAATAGGCGGAGAAACAGGTGAAAACAATCTATAAGTGGCTATAAGTGGGGAAGTTGCCAGAATGAACTATGGAACGGGAAATGAGTTAGAGAGACTACAAAATAAAGGCCGGGAACATAAGGTGAAGCAGTGGACTGTGACAGGGTTTGGAAATATTAGTAACAAAAGACAACTAGATCAAAATATGACCTTCTTTCTGAATTAAAATACCACAACATCTGTTTGGTTAAAATAAAGGGCAGGTTAGTTACATCAGTTAGTTCGTGCAGGTTGGTTACATTTGACAGTAATGTGAACTAAATGATGGTGTAAATGATTAATAAATATTTCAGAACCCTGTGTGTAGATGTTCAGTGATGAAACCATTCATTAACAAGTAGCAGAGGCAAATTCATCTCTGCTGTCTTCAAAAATGATTTTACAAACCACATCACCAATTCCTTAATTTATGGTAGATTTTAAGCCCAGAATTATTAACTGTGCATATTTTACTTTTCTTCTATACAAAGGCAAACTTTTCCTTTTGAATTCATACATGCATATAAACCAGCAGATATTTTATGTTTGTTCAGCTATTTGTAGTTATTTGTTTTAAACATCTTTTTCTGTCATTGCCTAAACACTGAATATGTGCTGTTGTTTAACACCTTGAGTCTGTGACACGGAGCTGTAAAAAAATGTACCAAGAACCTAATGGGGAGTCTGTTGGGACTGAACAAAGACAGATTACAGGACGGAAATGTAAGTTTACATTGGGACAGTTCACCAGAATCACCATGACTGCACAGATTAAACTTAAATTACATCTTTACTTATGCAATTTTATTTATCATCCAATAATGTCAATAATTTCCCTGTTAACTTGGGGAGTGTCTGAGTGGTCAGACTTTAAAATGACAGTCACATTTTTTCTCAATTCTCATACAGTTGGAGCATGTTCATAAATGCTACAAAACGACTTTCAAGCACACATTTACATGTACATTTACATTTACATTTACATTTAGCAGACACTTTTATCCAAAGCGACTTACAGGTGAGGTACAAGGCAGCAAAAATCTAAGTCAAGGAGAAAACATCAAAGCAAAGTCCTATCAGAAAAGTGTTTACATTTACATACATTGCTCTTAGTTTTTGAAAAACTAAAAAGAGAGTAAAGAAATTAAATATTCATCAATTGAACTATTATTAAAGCACCATTATCAAACTGCAAAATAAAAAAATGCCCATGTCACTTATTTGTTTTACTGTAATATTTAGATCCATTTAAAAATTGAGGATTTTCTCATTAGTGACCACAAGGTGATGTCAAACTCCAGCTTGGTCTGTGCCAACACAATTAACAAGTGCTCTCTTGAGTTCAGGCAGTGTGAACTGTCATAGAGCAATGAGGCTACAGTATTTTATAATTGTAACAAAACACACCAAGACAATCAAGAGAATACGCTCTAACAGTTATGTGTTTATCTTGAATTTTCTCTTTCTAAATAATAAGGGGTGGTTCTGTTCATTTTGGACTCACAGAGGAGTCAAAGTCTAAAATGTAACAAGATTAACATTAAAAAAAGTTGCTGTGTGAAGCTTTTTCTCTGACAATACACTGAAATTTTCTACCATCTCTTTACTGAAAATTATTTACATCTATCAATACATAATATGCATTTTATCTAACTTAGTCTCCATCACAGAGACTGGTGTGAAACTGTTGCTCTGACTGGCAGCCTTGTGTTCCAGGTGAGTGGGAGCAGATTGGGGCGACTGTGGTGCAGGAAGGTAGAGCTGTTGTCCACCAATCTCACAGTTGTTGTTTCAATCCCCTGCTCCTCCGGTCACAAGTTGAAGTGAATTTTATGTATTTCTTTTTACACATGTATGAAAATGTATTAATGTCTTTATGATCTTCATCACTGCTGCGAGATAAAATAGGTATTTCCTTTTAAAATGGATTTATTGATAATGAAAGATGTCGGATCGATCATGTCTTATGAGATTTCAAATTTTATTTTAATGCTGAATACTGACTTCTTGTGGAACACCAATTAAAACAGAATTAACAAAAAAAAAAAAAAAAAAAACGGTAGAAAACCTCAAGTAGAACCAGACACAGGGTGGACGTTCATCTCCCATGACTGGTTGTGGTGAGGGAAAGAGAAGAGAAAAGAGCAACAAAAAGCAACAACAAAACATCAGGCAGGTTGATTGGACCAGTAGCTGCACACTGGAAAACACACCGCTCCAAAGGCGGGGACATCTGCAGAAAGGGACAGACAGAGGGAGACACAGAAGGAGAAAGACAACTATGGGAGAAAAAAGACACAAAGTTAATGTCATGTAGTGGTGACATACACCGATCAGGCATAACATTAAGACCACCTGTGCAATTGAATGCGATTCAATACCACGGTGGCTATTTTATAACCTCTTCTTATAATGGACTCCAGTTGGTCCATGACCTCTAAAGAAGGACTTTCTTAAAAATCCTGGACTGGATGGCAGCATATGTTGCTCCCAAACTTGCATAAATCATTTACTATTAAAGATAAGTCACAGATGTGCAGATTACACACCCCACAGCAACACAGGCCATTGAATTTGTTTCTAACACACAATTGAAGACATATCTTTACTTCTAAGAGACAAAAACAATATTCTTTTATTACCCAAAAATAATACTTACCCGTTGCCAATTAACCTAATTGGTTGTAGAAAAATTATATTAAAAATTATATTTAAAAAATTGGATAGATATTAAGATTAAAGTAAATTTGACTTCACTTACTTTAATACAATGTCAGAGTGATGAAACCACTCTACTTATTTCTCTTATGTTTTTCATTTATCATCAGCCCTTACACCTGTAGTTTCCACAGTGGGATGCAGAAATAGAACTAATCCTGAATTTATTTTGATTTGATGATTTGTTGTAGGTGGATGCTTCCCATTCATAGTCCCACTCATCACCTCCTCCCTGGATCTCGAATCTGACAGTGATCATCTCACAGTATATTTTAGTCCAGTTTGGAAGCAGATTCACAGTCACCCTGTTTGGGACTGTTCATGTTCAATAAGATGAAGGGACAAAAAGTTAAATTAATCGTCTTGTCCGTAATCCTGAATCAGAAATATACAAAAGATTTGAAACATTGTATCTTTTCTTTTTGCTTAACGCACTGATTGTATCAGTCCTGTACCCTGTGTAGTAAAACGGGTTTCCTCTTCCTCCTCTGCACCAGTACAGTCCTTCCAGTGAGACAGTGATTCTGTCTGATGGGTAGAAATCAAAACTCTTGTGTGGTCAGAGGATCAGAGGATTTATCCCCTCTGTACCAGTAATATGTCCAACCAGATGATGGGTTCACAGAGCAGGTCAGGGTCACTCTGCCTTCTACAGGAACTTCTCTGTTGTCACTGATCAGGTTGGTTTGGAAAAAAACATCAAAAAATAATTACTGTCGCTATTAAATATGACAATTTAAATCAAAAGATTTTAAATTAAAAATAATTAATTAAAAAAATTATTTACAATAAATTACATTTAAATTAATTTTAAATACAATTTCTTTTGGTCAGAAACTCTGATCACATCTGTGACTCTGTTATCAATGGCTTATTGACTTATTCGATTTTATCCATCCTATGTGTAGCTCCTTTGGAAAACATTCATAAGTGTTTATGTCTAATACTAAGTAAAAATAAAGCAAAAAAAACATGTCAGCTATAGTCAACACTAAATATCACAGTATCAATTAAACCACTGTACTCTGTTGTACTAGGAAATACTATAACAGTTTGTTGAATGGTAAATGTTCTGCACTTATTTAGTGCTTTTTCTACCTATTGGCACTCAAAGCACTTTACACTGCTTCTTATTCACCCATTCACACTCACAATCATACACACTCATACACCAATGGGGGAGCTGCTATGCAGCTGGCCAATGCTCACCGGGAGCAACTAAGTTGGGGTTCAGTCTCTTGCTCAAGGACACTTCGGCATGTGACCGAACCAACAACTGCAGGATTGGTGAGCCTCATGTCCTATCAGATTTTTATCTGAGTGGTAGAAACTGAGCTAAGTGTGATGCAGACAAATATATATTGTAGTTACTACACATTACAAAAAGCACATTTTTGTATATGTTATTTCAAAATCAGTGGCTTTGGGTTTGTTCCTTCAGGGGTCACCACAGCAGAACATGTTCCTCACAATGATTTGGAATGAGTTTTTATGCAGGAGGCTCTTCCTGCCGCAACCCTTCTGCATCCCAACCCAATGCTCTATCAATCGAGGCTTTTAACCTGAACTTATCAAACATGGCATCTGCCTTAAAATAAAGTGTGTTTTCTCATATTTGGAATTAAAATTAGAAATGAATTTAAATACGATTTTTTACTAAATAAAGGAATAAGGAAGGATTTTGATTTCTTTTGAACAAAGTTTCACTTTATATAAGGGTTTTAAAATTCTAAATTTAACATTTTTTAAATTAGAAACTGTTTGGTGAACAGAAAGGATTGAGTCCAAGTCTCTTTTTAAAACCACCTCTTCTATATTGTCAAAGTCTCTTTTTTTTGTCTCCCGAGCAAGAAATTTGGCTTGGACAGAGGGAATGCTGCATGATGTCGGGATCGCTACTTCACTTCCCCCTTCAAGAATTTTATTTTGCATTCACTTGCTGTTCCTGGTGCTTTTGCATTTAACTCCAATTTACTAATCATTAGTAATCAGTTATACCTGCTCTCACTACTCTGTTTATATACCTCTTCAGTTCCCTCATCAAACTGCCAGATCGTCTGCATTTTCACCACGACTTTCCAGCCATCATCAAGTTCATCATTGCTATCTACGCTTCGGACCACATTTATCGACCTGACTCTTCCTGCCCCTCTGGTCTTGTGAGAAACCGCCTCCTATTGTTGCCAACCTAATGAATGACTAAGGATTATGAGTACCGTTATCTGCCCATGAGGAATCGAGATTATCAGGAGCCCTTGTAGCCACATCATTACAAGGAGAAGATTATCCACGTCATGTCTATACTTTAATCATGCCATGGACATGTTTTTACCAAGCCATGTGATTATGTGAGTACTACTTAAAACGAACCTCAGACCAGTTTCCATCATGTGTTCAAGTATTCCATGGTTACCTCCAGAGATTATGGAGTTTTTGATATTGGTTCACTAAAAGGGATTGGGAGATCTTTTCAGTATCAGGGATTGAAGATTCACCACGGCGACGTTCCACGCATTACGAGCCCTGCCTCTGTTACAGATCCAGACCACTACATCTTCCTCAGTGGAAAGTCTCCCCACTTAACTTTTCTTCAATTTACTCATCCTTGCTGCATCTAAGGATCTAACTACACTACCAGGACCATACTCCGCTCTTTCCCATTACACCCCTGCCTCTCCTCCAGACTCCGCTCGTCTCCCCACTCACTCTTGTCTAAGTCCTGTTTCATGTTTAGAGTGAATATCCCACAAGTCATGCTAAGATACTCATCTGCATATCCTCTCAGAGTTCAGCACGACGTAACCAGTCGAAGGACTTACATCTCCATCCTGCTTTGCCAACTATATTTTATAATAAACTTTATTTAAACTGAACACCTTACTGGGTCCAACGCTAAAACTAGTCTCTTACACATCACATGTAGTAAAACAATAGGTGTAATAAGAACATGACAGAAAAAACAGTCTAAAAATGCATAAAACATAAACAACCTCAATACATAAAATACAAATGCTCAAAATGCATTACAGTTAATTCTAATGAGCTTATACAAATTTGTAATTCATACTCAGCCCCCATGCATACGCCCCCACCCATCAGTCCTACACCACACTCCCACATTCTTCCCTCCCCCACGCCACACAAAAAATGCATCCACTATTGGTCATCAAAGTTTAAAGAGGGATAAAAGAATATTTGTGCCTTAACAATGGATCCCTGTACCTCCTCATTGAGTTCATCAGCCTATATTCAGAATGCAAGAATGCCTGCCTGCTTATAGAAATCTGGATTTGGCTGTTGAATTACAAAGCCAGCTAGTAATGCCATAACTGACAGTAGACTCAATTGCTGCTCCTTCAAGATATTTAAAGGAGCTCACCTGCTCAATCCCATGTCCATCAATGGCCACAAGGTTTTCTACAGCAGCACAGTGGGTGTTTATGTAGGAAGTTTTTGTTACTCTACTCAACAGACTGTGTAGAACAGCGTCATCGGTAAATGTCCTTATATACATTGATTAGGCTCAAAGTTGACAGTCATTTGTGTAAAAGTTGAATGAAAATGGTGAGCTGACATATCCCCTGGGGGGCGCCAGTACTTCATGGTAATATCTCTGAGAGAGTTAAACTTCACCTGCTGTGGTCTCTCAGACAAAAAGGAATAACACCTGATTAAAAAGGGATTTACTGTTGCCTGAGCTAGCTTGCTAAGGAGCATATGTGGCTGTATTGAATTAAAAGCTGAGCTAAAAACAATAAAAAGTAGTCTGGCTTATGCATCCAGGCATTCAAGTTGCTTCAGAATGAGATGCATTATTATTGCAATTGCATCACTTGTGCTGCGTTGTTTTTGTATAAGCAAACTGATAATTATCAAGCAATGGTTCCACATCTCTTCAAAGCCTCAAAAATGATTTAAAACATTTGAAGTAAGTGATACCGGTCTGTAATCATTAACCTTCTTAGATACTGAAAAAATAAAAAAGTGTCTATGGATACATTTAAACAAAATAATTTGTGCCAGGCAGGTGAGAGCTCCTCAGCAAAAGTCTTAAAAAGACAGTCTCTGGGCCAGTGGCTTTGCTGGAACAGCAGTTCCAGGTCTTTGTTGAATTTTTTTCACTCTAATGCGATTTTCTGACACAATCTGTCATTTCTATAGATGCCGCCCCCCCTTAGTTTGACCTGAGTTGCATCTCTGTACGATCGTACATGGGAGAAACCTTCAATTTGTATAAGATTGTCTGGCACGTGATCACCAAACCATGTTTCAGTTAAAAACGACCGGATTACAAAGTAAAACACTGTAACTTCCGGATCTTTGTTTTTGCGTCATGTCCTCCCCCCTGCTCAAGTGCCCAAGCACAACCCCTTCCCCAATTACATGGAGTATTTTGTCACAGGTTGTGTGTACTGTATGAAGGAGGCATGTTTGAAACAGACATGTTGCAGGTCTCACTTATTTGTATTCTTTTGTGACTGTACTTGTATGTAGAAGTTGACCTGTTATTCTTTCTGTTATGTTCCTTCTCTGTAGGAAAAATGTATGTATACATTTAATTTTACGTGTCCCCAGTGTGCAA
Organism: Channa argus; assembly: GCF_033026475.1. Classification (NCBI taxonomy): domain Eukaryota; kingdom Metazoa; phylum Chordata; class Actinopteri; order Anabantiformes; family Channidae; genus Channa; species Channa argus. The sequence continues at coordinate 27,234,231 of NC_090205.1, forward strand.
GGACAAGGTCTGTGCCAGGTGCTGGAGTCTTAAGGCTGAATTTGGTTTTGTGAAAAGGCTAAAGTGAGTTTTCCAGCTGCATGCCTCATCTGCTGGTTTCTGTTTTTTTCTATCCAACCAACATGTAAGACTTTTGGCTGGGGTTGCACCTGTCTAATGTAATATAAGAAAAATTTTAATTTTTACTTTAAATCTAATTCAATTAGTAATAACCTAACAACTGCTGTGACAATGTTTGTACCTTTGGTTGATTGTTGTAGTCAGAACACAAAATTCTGACTTTAAAATCTCCCAATGGCCTATTGTTTACCCCTGCAAGCCGAATACCGATTGATCTTTGATCTTAATTTGGCATATCCAAACAGATAATTAACATGATTAATTTCACTGCTGTCAGTTAGAGACAACATTATTAGAAATGCACACAAATTACACGTGGTTTGGACTGTTGCATTTTTTACACTGTGAAAGTGTTTTAAAAGATTCCCAGTGTACAGCCTGCTGTTACATCATGTGTAGAATAGCATCATTCCATTAGATTTTCATTTACTCATTTAATCAAAAGGGACAATGCAAACTTTTCGGAAAACTTGTCAGAGTTAACCAAAAGTCTTATGTTCACATTTAAACTGCCGACATCTGAATACGTCAGACGTTCAGACGTCAGAGGAGAATTTGATCATTCTGTAAAGCAGATGTAGTGGAGAGTCCTTGATGCTATCAAATTCAAAATAAGCTAATGTCTCTATTAAATGATAGTATTAAATGTCAATAAATGATATAATATTCAATTCAATTCAACTTTATTTATATAGCTCCCATTCAAGGCACTTTACCGAATAAAGTCAAGACTACAAAGATGTATAGAGAGAACCCAACAATTTCCCCTGGAGCAAGCCATAGGCAACAGTGGAGAGGAAAAACTCCCTTTAACGGAAGAAACCTCCAGCAGAACCAGGCTCAGCGTGGGCGGCCATCTGTATTGACCGGTTGGGGTGAGTGGAAAGTGAAGAGAGAAAAGACAAGAGCAACAAAAGCAACAACAAAAAGTACCACATGCTGGTACTGCATAATGTGAGTTTGCAAATCATTGCATTCTGTTTTTATTTAGGTTTTACACATTGTCTCAGCTTTTTTTTAAATTGGGGTTGTATTTTCCATATAAATCGTAGTACTAAATTCAAGAACTAATTTCTGGTATCAAAGAATTTCATAAATTAGTCTCACTTCATAAATGGGTTCCTGTAGATTTCTATATCTATGTTGCCACAAGTCCCAATATTCACTGTGCAGTCCAGGAAGGTATGATGGGGCCCCGACCATGGATAGTTTATCGCGGGTTAATACAGAAAACCATGCACAACAGTTACCCTCTTCCACTTATATCCTCAGCGTTTAAACTCTTACAGGCAACACAGTCACCTGACTTGAACCTGATAGAAAATCTCTGAGAGGATTTGAATGCAGCAGTTGTAGCACTCAAAGTCAAGAATATAAATCAATTGTGAAGAACTCTGACCCCTTTCAGTCAAATCAGCTTCATATTTATCCTTGAGTTATAACAGAAGGAAATGTGATATACCTATTAGTTTTATGATAGGAGAGAGTAACATGTACTAACTTTATGAGAAATCGTAATAGTTACTTAACTGTTTTAGCTGTATTTTGAACATCAGATAACCCACCGGACATTAGAACTCTGACCGGACTCTCTTCCGGTCATCAAATCCAGACTCAGTACCTGCCTGTACAAGATTGCCTACTCACTATAATCTGTAATTGCATTGTCCTGTTATTAATAATATTAATAATAATATTTGTTGATTGTTTGTACGGTGTCCTGAAAGTGTTTTGAAAGGCGCTTTATAAATAATTTGTTATTATTATTATTGGACAATTCTTCATAATCTGCAATAGTTTGTTTAGTTAGCAAATTCTTAACTACCAATTATTGCCCATCATCATATCCTTTGTCATTCCACTAAACAAATTTGCAAAAATTTTATGATGTTAGTGAATACCAAGACTTTCAAAAAGATTCAAATTAAATGCCATCTATCAATATTAACATCAAATGTGTGTAATTGTACAGTTTGGGCACTTATAAGAAATAATGCACTTGCATATTGCTTTGTGCAAAACTCTTTGTACTTTTAACAAACATAAATATCAAAGGCCACAAAAAAAAACAACTCAACAAAAGACACACGCATGCATACACACACATACATATGAATGAATGTATCACATTTGTGGTGGCTACATCATGTTTATCCTGAAGCTTGTTTTTCTTCACACCTCTGATTGCAGTGATACCTCAGAGATTGACATGTCGTCATGTAACGCTAAACCTTACAAGTGGGAACCAATTTCCTCTAGAGAGGCTCAGCTCACTGCCATTAGGAGAAACTAATGGATCACAAACAATCCCTTGGAAAAAATGTATTCTCATTGGCATCCACTGCAATACAATATGGCTGCAATACAATTAATTTCATCAGAACTCTATGCACACACTGGGACATGCACATGTCCCAGTTGTTGGACAAATTTAGGTTCTGATCAAATAGTCTTTGCTACTTTACCTTCAAACTTATATCACCAGCATGTTTTCTCAATTTGAGAGCATGATTTTATGTTGACATTTTGTAATGCTTGTCCCTGCTAATGCTTAGATTTCCTCCACTCCTGCACAAACCTGTACTGTACTGCACTAACACCACTGCTGTATATTGCTTTTCTCAACTCTGTCAACAACAAAACGGTGAGTAAATTAATTACATGACCTGATTCTGATTGTTCTTACTGGAGATTTTCGGACCTGGCCTTCTCATCCTTTCCTGTCACCTGTGTTTACGTGCATATCTGGAAACTGGGATTTGGAAAATGGATGTTCGATTTGGACCATATATTAGGTTTGTCTTTTTGCAATTGAACTGTATTTTGGATGTGGATAAAGGCGAGCGTGGCTCTCCCACACTTATGTTATCCTTTCTCTTACTCTTGTTTCCATTATTTATATTTTTCTTCCATACATTTTTGGCACACTACTAATCCTAAATGATGTTAGAAACATGGTTCCAACTCTAACCTTTTGAGCCTGGTTAGGAGAGGCCCTGCTATTACTTTGTTTGCTGATAGTTCATGTACAATAATTGTTATGAATATTTTTATGATTTTGTTTTTTAATGGAAGGTCTATGGGACGATCATAATGATGGAACTTTTACAGCTGCCCCATGATGAAATGCTAAATATGTTACGGCATGGGCTCTATAGCGCTTCCATCTGGCCAGTGACATTAATTTTTCTGTATGTTTTTTGAAATGCTGGTAGTCGTACACGCTGACAACTAGAAACATGGTTCCAACTTTAACATGTTAAGTATAGTTAGGATGTGAGCTAAACGTTTACATGCTGACAGCCAATGTACAAAAATTGTTTTTTGTCAAAGGTCAAACAAAGGTCATCTGTGAGAGCCATCTTCACACAGCAATATCTCAAAAACTACATGTTATAGTGTTATGAAACTTTAATGCAACCGCAAGGGGGCACAAGCCAATGTCTTCTTGTGTCAGTCCCAAGTCTGGATAAATGCAGAGGGTTGTGTCAGGAGGGGCAGCCGACGTAAAACACATGCCAAATTGTGACAATGACTTCCATACCAGATCGGTCGGGGCCCAGGTTAAAAACAACCGCCTCCGGTGCTGTTGACCTACAGGGTACCGGTGGAAATTGGACTACTGTTGGTCGAAGACAAAGAAGGAGAGGAGGAAGGTGTGTTTGTAGGCAGAGAGAGAAGAGGAAAGCTAAGAATGAATGACAGGGAACGCTAGAGAGTTGACATGATGCAGAGAAGGAAGGTGGACATACTGTGTGTCCAGGAGACCAGGTGGAAAGGTAGTAAGGCTAGAACCTTAGAAGCAGGGTTCAAGTTGTTCTACCATGGGTCAGATAGGAGGAGAAATGGAGTATGAGTTATCCTGAAAGAGGAGTTTGTGAAAAATGTTCTAGAGGTGAAAAGAGTATAAAACAGGTTGATGAGTCTGAAGCTCAGTGTGTCATCTGGAAAGAGGAAAGTGGACAAGAGACTTGGTGGTGGAACGAGGAAGTTCAGGAGTGTATACAGAGAGAGGGTAACTAAGAAGAAGTGGGACACTGAGAGGACTGAAGAGAGTAGACAGGAGTAGAGGGAGATGCGGCGTAAGGTTTTCTGACTAGTTTGTTTAACAAGATTTTCGAGAGTGAGAGGATGCTGAGGACTGGAGGAGAAGTGTACTGGTGCCCATTTTTAAGAACAAGGGAGATGTGCAGAGCTGTGGCAACTACAGAGCAATAAAGCTTATGAGCCAAACAATGAAGTTGTGGGAAAGAGTAGTGGAAGCTCGGCTAAGGGCAGAGGTGAACATTTGTGAGCAGCAATATGGTTTCATGCCTAGAAAGAGAACAACAGATGCAGTCTTTGCTTTGAGGATGCTGATGGAGAAGTACAAAGAAGGTCATAGGGAGTTGCATTGTGTCTTCGTACATTTAGACAAAGCGTATGACAGGGTGCAGAGAGAGGAGCTGTGGTATTGTATGAGGACGTCTGGAGCGGCAGAGAAGTATGTTAGAGTGGTGCAGGACATGTATGAGAGCTGTAAGACAGTGGTGAGGTGCTGTAGGTGTGACAGAGGAGTTCAAGGTGGAGGTGGGTCTGCATCAAGGATCAGCTCTGAGCCCCTTCTTGTTTGCTCTGGTGATGGACAGGCTGACAGATGAGGTTAGACAGGAATCTCCGTTGATTATGATGTTTGCAGATGACATTGTGATTTGTAGTGAGAGCAGGGAGCAGGTGGAGAAAAATCTAGAGAGGTGGAGGTCTGCTCTGGAAAACAGAGGAATGAAGCTTAGCCGCAGCAAGACAGAATACATGTGTGTGAATGAGAGGGACCCAGGTGGAACAGTGAGGTTACAGGGAGCAGAGGTGAAGAAGATGCAGGACTTTAAGTACTTAGGGTCAATGGTTCAGAGCAACGGTGAGTGTGGAAAAGAGGTGAAGAGGCGAGTGAAGGCAGGTTGGAACGGGTGGAGAAAAGTGTCAGGTGTGTTGTGTGATAAAAGAGTATTGTGGGGGAATAAAGTAAATTTAGTCATATGGTTAGATAATTTGCAAACAGTCAGCCAATATGGGCTTATTGAAGAGGTCACAAAGAGGACAAGAATTCACAGGTTGGGTCATGTTTAGAGGACTGCTTAAGATCACAGTAGGCACTTTGTTGTTACAAGGCCCAAAGCAATGTAGTAGATAGTGAGTCCTGGGGTCAAACGATCTACAAGAAGGTGCAATGAAAGGGTTTTATTGCTTCTCAACTGACATCTTCAGATAACCTAGAAAGGGACAAGAGTGATGATTGTCAACTGCGTGCACCTGGTTTCTTTAGTCATGTTTTGTGAGGGTGGTTCCTTTCTTGGGTTTGAGTATGAATAGAAGGGGTTTGAGAGATACACGTCAGAAACAACACTCAACATCCATGTGTTCTTCTCCATGCCGGCATGTATTAAACTGAGATGGTTCATCACGCTGATTTCTGTCTACAATTCTTCCAAGAGGGAAAATTTCTATCACAGTATCAGCAAGAATGAAAGGAAAGGTGTTCAAGACGGTGGTGAGACCAGAGATTTTATTCAGCTTAGAGACAGTGGCACTGAAGAAAAGACAGGAGGCAGAGCTGGAGGTAGCAGAGCTTAAGATGTTGAGGTTCTCTTTGGGAGTGACGAGGAGTTGTGTGGAAACTTTTGCCTTGATTTTAATACAAATAAAACCAGGGAGATAATATTGATGTTTTCCTCCAAGCAGAGACACATGGCTGAAGCTGTCTCTACCATCATACAGGGGAAGTCATCAGTGATTGTGGAAGAGTATAAATACCTGGGAACAGTTTCTGATAACATAGTGAAGTTTTCAACTAATACAGATGAAATTTTAAAAAATGCCATCAGAGACAGTATCTACTTAGGAAGTTTAAATCATTTGGGACTAACAAGGACATTCTGTCCACATTCTGTTATCCCTTCATTGAGAATGTAATAACCTTTTCGTTCACGTGCTGGTTTTACTCCATTTCTCTGAAAAACAGAAATTGCCTGCTGAATATGGTTAAAGTCTGCTCAAAAATCACTGGACAACCTATTCCTGCTCTCACAGACTTATGTGACCAGCGGCCTGTGAAATCAGCATGTGGGGTTCTACAGTACCCCTCCCACATTCTATTCCCTGAATTTTAGTGCCTCCCCTCAAATCCCCTTCCAAAGAAGGAAAATGACCTTTGTCCCTAGGCTGGTCAAGCTCCTAAATGGATTTAAATTTTAACAAACTATAATTTAAGCACTTTTTAAATTATTTTATTATGAGTTTTATTTGGAATGTTGATGTGTATGGTGTGTGTTGATTGTGTGTCTGTGTTATTGAGTGTGTATTTTTAAGTTACTTTTATGCTCCTTTAAATTGCCCCCTGGGGACAAATAAAGTGAACTGAATTGAATTGAATGGAATTGAATATTACAGTACAGCCTCTATAGCGGCACGGTTTGGGCAATGATAGAACTCGGAGCATAACTCCTCAACAGAAAATCATATTTTCATGAAACTTTGGTCATACGTGTAAGATTACATGGAGGTTTGCAACTATGTGGTGCTACAGGCTTTGGTCAATGCCTTATATCTCCAAAACTACAACTGTCAGAGCTGAAAGTTCGTGCACAGCTGTTTTATGATGTCCTACTTCAGATGCATGTTTGAATCTGATACTCAGTGGCCATTTATGGAACTGCAATTAAAGATTTTTTCAAAGTATTTTTATTTCCACTTCTAAATTGTGACAGCAGCAGGCATTAATAAGGGACACACTGCCCCCTGCTAGAACACCACAAAATTGCAATTGCAAAATATTTTCTTTTATTTTCACTTCTAAATTGTTTAGGGATTTTTATCTGCCCGCACTATCGTGGAACTGCAGTTAAATGTTTTAAAAGATTCTGCATTAGTATCATTTCTACATTATTCAGTGCTTCAGTTCTGAAAGCAGAAATGGCTGCAAGCAGCGATGGGAGCATAGAACCACCTGCTGGTGAGTTATGATACTGCAAATATTTTTAAAAAGTGTTCAATGGCTTTGACCCTGTTATACACTTCACTCTGTGGCCTTTCGGCCTTTGGAACTGGAA